>NC_081409.1:803190168-803337668 GCF_030272615.1 Cryptomeria japonica
TTTCTCCCTTTCTCCGTTTGTGAGAGATTGCATTGCATAGTTTTTTCTTGCATTTGCATATTGTACAGGGATACCTATCACGGCCTAGTAGCCGGGACCCATCTTGCATTGTTGACTTGAGTCTTCATTCCCCTAAGTTGCACTTAAGGGGGGGTGTTGGTGTAAATAAATATTCATTATGGATATTATTACACTTTACTTAAGTTAACTTAGGATAATGCATCTCTTCGTAGTTTGGGTTTGAGACACTTAGGGAAGTGTGCACATAGGGATAGAGCTTGTAAGAGAAATTCCACTTTTTGTGGTCTTATTTTGTTGTTACACTCCACATTCGGTGGATCATCCACCTCTTGTCGAATATTATATTATTTCTCCTACCTACCTCTAGTATTTCTTACCTACCCTTGTTTCTCATTGAGCCACATGTCATAATTGTGTGCTCGTACATCCATATGGCCTTGCCTATATAAGCAAGCCTATATTCATTGTATTTGTTAATCCAATTGATCATTTGCATATTGATGAGAATACAATTTTGTTCTTGTCATTCTATTGTCTCTCTTTTATGCTTTTCATTGTGCCCTTGATCTTGGCAAAATCCTACAAGATTTGTAGTAGAGAAAATTGATTCATATATTTGTCTATGATTAAATTAATCTATTTTATTAATTGAGTATGGATAGTTGAAGTAGATTAGAATATGTAATGCATTAAATTTTCATAACAAAATTCATTTTACCTTTGAATTGTTCATATTGAGACATACATTTTTTTCTGTAGCTAAAATCGAAAACAATTTCTCTCATATTGAAATAAAAGAAATGATAATAGAAAATGAAGAACATAAATATTGGAATCAATTAATTGAAAAGAAAAATGTGTTCATCTTATTTAAATATAAGACTTATCCAATATGAGACAAATAAAATAAATAAATATAATCTTATCTAATTATTATTTATAGCATTTATAGGAAGTCCTTTGTCACTATATCCTTACCCATTTTATGTTTTAATATTACACTCTTCTTTGAAGGGTACAATTCTCCACTACTAACATAGCTGATCTATATATAATTTAAATTTATTATTATATTTCTTACAATTTAAAATATTAACACCACCCAGCTATCATTTTGGACTTAACAAAAATCTTCTTGTAGCAGGTTTCCTCAAATAAGAAGAAGACACGTTGTAAACAACTTAATTTTCTTAGAAATTCCAAGAAACTTGGTCAATGAAATGTACATCCGTGAGCGTTCACAGCCATTTCCTGGATGGTTCGTCCACGGGGAAGATTTGGGATTTTCATGTACTACATGTGATTGATTATCAGTATTAGGGGATAACATGTGAAGGCTGTGATAACATCTGAAATTTAATATTTTTTAATGAATAGATTTGATATGATTTACAAGTTTTTTATATTATTTATTACACAAATATAAATTTGTGTTGATTTTTTTAATTCAAAATCAAATTTAAAAATTTAATTATCATGTTTAATATGTTATTTATTTAAATTTTATTAAATTTGGATAGTTGATATTGATTATTAGTAAGTAAAAAATTTAAAAAATTATTATGAAGAGTTTATTATGAATGTTTTGAAATCAAAACATTCATGATTTATCATCACAATAAGAAAATAAGAAAAAATAAATTATTAAAGATATATGTGTTTCTTTTATTTGCAAATATTACATGGATCGGAAATCATATTAGATTTTTGTACAAGACTATCCAGTAGCCTACTAGATTGACAAAGATCATTCTAACAATTTGAATCTGAAAAGTGGAGAGAATATTCAAGCTTGGATTGATAATATGATCATTTTAAAGACCAGAACATATTTAAATAGACTTGATGTTTATTGATGAACACCAAAACATATTTAAATGTTGGAGTATTACACAATTCATACAATTGTAATTATATTAAATTTTTAGAGAAGAAAATTCATCATCAATATGCCAAGCACAAAGAGGCTCCCATGCACTACATTAAAGACATTTTCTATTGATGCAACATCGATTTTCATTTTGAGCAAGTTATTAACATCTTCTTTAAACCCTTCTACAAACATTAATTTCTTTATTTAGAGGTTTAATTAAAGTGAAAGATTTACTTATTTTTTAAAGAATCTATTTGTACATGGATAGCTCATCAATTTTTCATTTGTTGTGCCCTATCCTTTTCCTCACTTAAAATTTACTTTAAAAATGTGTGATAATATATTTCTTTCATTTACTTTAGTTAGATGTATTTCATTCATTTACTTTAGAAATGTGTTAGAATATATTTCATTCATTTCTATATTTCAATCGTTTACTTTAGAAATTTGTGAGAATATTTCATTCATTTACTTTAGAAATGTGTAAGAATATATTTCATTCATTTAGTTTAGAAATGTGTTAGAAAATATTTCATTGATTTAGTTTAGAAATGTGTTAGAATATATTTCATTCATTTAATTTAGTTAGATATTATGAATTTTTATTTATATTAATTGATCTAATTTATGTTTACTAATTGAGTCAAATAAGAACATGGATGACATTTTTTATCAATATTTTTTAACTTGAAATTACCTTGATTTTGCATTCCCTTTTTCCTATGTTTGTGCCCATTTCTTTCTTCTTTTATTCTTTCATGCTATTATGAGCTCTCGTAAGCTATTTTAATTTCAAGCATTTAATTATCTAGTGGGAATTAATGTTTGTTTATATTTATTTATTTATTTTTAATATTTTGGTTTCATATTATTGGTAGAATAATTTAGTTTGATCTAATTTTTGGCATGAAGCTTTGGGTAGTTTTATTTTATTTTATTTCTCAGTCTAAAATTTGACATAAATGAGAGGATGGCGCATTAATCATGACATAAAAGACAATCTAATCGAAGTGAGTAGAATATGATAACAAAAAATATAATCTTATTTTTGAACCATTATAGATTAACCAAATTATTGAATATATACATAAAATGGTATTAGTATATAAAAAAATTATGATTAAATTAAATAGATTTTTTTTTAAATTAAAAAATAGTAAATTTTATAACAACTATTAGAAATTTATAGAAAAAATTGTGAAGTAACACCACTCCAACCATCTAAAGTTTCTTATTAGTTTTTTAAAAATATAATATATATTATATTAAGAATGTTCTATCCATTTAAGAATGTTCTTTAATTTAGCTTTATTTTATTTTTATTTTAATAATGTGAATCTAAATTCTTATAAAATAGCTATTGTATTTTATTAATTATATTTAAAGAAACAAATAATTTAAAAATTGAAATAAAAATTTGTTTTTTAAATATAAAAAAAATTCATTTCTTAAAGTTTGTTCTATATAACTACTAGCAATATGTCTTAAATTTTAATTTAATCTATATAAAATATGCCGAGAGATATCCTTCTCGAGGTACCTATTTCAATTTAGGGTATAAAATTGATTAAAAATAGGCGCCTCGAGAAGCATATCTCTCAGCGTATTTTATATAGATCAAATTAAAATTTAAGACATATATGCTAGTGGCAGTCATGCGACTCGACATGGAAAACATAAAATAAATGGAATATATAACTATATTGTATCTTTTTATTGAATTGAATTATATTATAGTATTATAATATTAATATGTTATTATATTATCATGTAGAGATATAAGAAATATATCCATTTAGACTATTTTTAATAAATGTAGGTGTTGCAAGATTAAAGTATATACCAAAATGTAAGATATATATTAGACTTTATTTAATGATAGTATAAAATAATATTTAATGGTCAGTATTATGGCTATGGATAGGGTTAGGGTTAAGGTTAGTATTATGGTTAGATTTAAGGTTTACATCATTGTTAGGGTTACGATTAGGGTTCACATCAAGGTTACGGTTTGGTTTAGGACCTTACCTTTAGAATTATGGTTAGGATTAGGATTTAGGATTACAATTAGGATTATGGTTAGGGTTAGAATTTAGGATTACTATTAGGACTATGGATAGGGTTAGGATTTACATCATGGTCAAGGCTAAGGCTTGGGTTAGGGTTAGGATTTACCTCATGGTGAGGGTTGGGGTTAGGGTTAGGGTTAGGTTTTGAGTTTACAGTTAGGGATTATTGTTAGGGTTAGCGTTAGGTTTATATTTGGGGTTATGGTCAGGATTACAATTATGGTTATGGATTATGTAATGGTTGCGGTGAGGGTTAGGGTTAGGATTTTGATTACGGTTGGGGTTTAGAGTTATGGTTAGGGTTATTATTTATATCATGATTGGGATGAGGATTAGGTTTAGGGTCATAGTTAGGATTATCAATACAGTTAGGATTTACATCATGGGTAGGGTTTGGGTTAGGGTGAGGGATAAGGTTAGGGTTAACGTTTAGGGTCACGATCAACATCATAGTTAGGGTTGGTTTTAGGTTTATGGTAATGGTTTCAGTTAGAATTTACATCGTCGTTATCATTAGGGTTAGGATTATGATTAGAATTTGGGCTTAATATTAAGGTGAGGGATAGCATTAGGATTATGGCTAGGGTTGAAACTTAAGGATAGGGATAAGTTTTAAAATAGGGATAAGGATTATTGTTAGTATTGAGTTTAGAGTTATGGTGAGGATTAGGGTTAGGGTTAGAATAATGATTAGTATTAGGGTTTAGAGTTATAATTAGGATTATGGTTCGGGTTATGGTTCACACATGGTTGGGGTTAGGGTTAGGGTTAGGGTTAGAGTTTGGATTGTGATTAGGCTTAGGGTTATGGTTATTATTAGGATTATGGTGAGGGTTAAGGTTTATATTGTGGTTGAGGTTAGGTTTATCATTAGGGTTATGATATTGCATTGTGATTAGGTTTATTATGAAGGTTAGGACATATGATTAGGGTTATTGTTAGGATTATGGTTAGGTTTAGGTTTATAGTTAGGATTATGGTTACAATTAGGGGTGTATCATCATTCTGGACAATGCTTGGGTTAGGGTTAGATTTTGGGGTAGGGTTATGATTATGGTTATGAGTATATAATAGTTACGGATAGTGTTACGATTAGGCTTAGCCTTTGGGGTGGGGTTAGGGTTAGACTTTAGGATTATGGTTAGAGTTATAATTTAGGATTATGGTTAGTGTTTAATAGTAGTTAGGTAAATAAATTAATAGATAAGGTTAGACTTAAGTTTAGGGTTTGGATTAGGGTTAGGTTTTTTCTTAAAGATAGATTCAAGGTTAGGGCTAGGATTTATGATTAGTGTTACAGTAAGGGTTAGGGCCTAGTATTAGGGTTATTGTTAGGATTATGGTTATGTATGTTTCAAGGTGTGTGCCCTTGGTCTCTATATAGAAAAAGTGATATGTTTGTGACATGGCGTAACTGCCTCTTATGTATTCTATAAGTCTAGTGGTTGTATTGGGCATTGACAGGTTGATCTTTTGGTGCAACGACAACCACTCCGAACAATTGGTATCAAAGATAGGTCACAGGCTCAAACCCCGCTTGTGTTGAGGGGGGATTGTTGCAAGGTGTGTGCCCTTGGTCTCTGTGCAACAAAAGCGATGTGTTTTTGTCATGGCTTATCCCTCTCCTATGGATTCTAGAAGTCTACTGGTTGTATCGGGCATTGACAGGTCGATCTTTTGGTGCAATGACAACCACTCCCAACAATGTATAGGGTTATAATTACAGTTAGGGGTGTATCATAGTTAGGGAACGGTTTGGGTTAGGTTTTGATGTAGGGCTACTATTACAGTTATGATTATGGTTAGGGGTATATAATACTTTGAAATAATATCTAGATAAGGGTTATCTTTTAGGGTAAGGTTAGGGTTAGACTTTAGGATTATGGTTGGAGTTATGTTTTAGGATTCTAGTTAGGTTTTATATTGTAGTTAGGTTTAGGTTAATGGATAGGTTTAGACTTAAGTTTATGGTTTGGATTAAGGTTAAGCTTTGTCTTAGAGATATATTAAAGGTTAGGCTTATGGTTTATGGTTAATGTTATGGTTATAAATATAACTTAATTTATGGGTAGAGTTAGGGTTAGGATTTATATCATGGTTAGGGTTAGTGTTAAGGGTTAATACTAAAATTAATGTTAGGTTTACACCATGGTTAGGGTTAGGTTTAGCATTAGCATTATGGTTAGGATTTACATCATGATTTGCATTATTATTAGGGTTAGGTTTTAGGATTAGGGTTATGATTAGTATTATGGTTAAGTTTAGGGTTATAGTTAGGATCATGTCTATGGTTAGGGGTGTATTATAGCTAGGGACAATGTTAGGGTTTAGGGTTAGGTTTTGGGCTAGGTTTAAGGTTGTAGTTATGATTATGGTTAGGGGTATATAATAGTGAGGAATAGTATTAGGATTAGGGTTATAGTTTAGGTTAGGGTTAGGGTTAGGTTTATATTTAGGTAAGGGTTAGCTTTAGGTAAGGGTTAGGGTTAAGTTTAGGTTGGGGCATATTATTTCTACATTTAGGGATGTATCATAGTTACATACAATGTTAGGGTTTAGGGTAGGTTTTGGGGTAGAGTTAATATTATGGTTATGATTATTGTTAGGGGCATATAATAGTTAGGGATAGTGTTATGATTAAGGTTGGATTTTGGGGTAGGGTTAGGTTTAGACTTTAGGATTACGATTAGAGTTATGGTTTAGGATTATGGTTATGGTTATATCATAGTTAGGTTTTGGATAATAAATATGGTTAGACTTAAGTTTAGGGTTTGGATTAGTGTTAGGTTTTAACTTAGAGATAGATTCAAGGTTAGGGTTAGGGTTTATGATTATTTATTGTAGACACCTAAAATTGTCCAGTCTAATTAAATAAATATCTTTATTTATTTAATTACTTTAGCCTAATTCTTATATTAATTAAATAAATCTTTATTTATTTAATTAATTCATTTATCCTCTTCTAGCCTTATTTCTCATTTAAATAAATACATTTATTTATTTAAATTATCCTTTTCCATAAATTAAATTAATATCTTTATTTATTTAATTAATTCATTAACCTTTTCTACCTATGACACATGTCATTCATCTCTTAATTCCTACACTACCCACCCCTTTCATTATTTTATTATTTCTTTTACCTACCCTTTAATCATAGCTGACCATTTATCTTTTAAACCTCTCAATCTTATCCCTCCATTTCTTATAGTGTCTTCTATATAAGGAGATGCTTCCTTCATTTATCAACCCTATGCACCTCGCTTACGACTCGACTACACTACGCCTTTGAACTTTCATATGCGATCCTACTTGCAACCACATTTCCATTCTTTGTTGAGCTCTTGTGCACATAAAATCTGAGAGCAAATATATCAAGCAAGATCAATGGAGATAGGAAGAATGGAGATCCAAACCCTATTGGACATGTGATGGTATAATCTTTGTGATTTCATTTGATTTGCATTGTCTTAGGTAATCTTCATAAGTTATGGTGGATCTTTGTTGTTGTTAGGCTAGGGTTTTGTGGTTGACTTCATTTAGTCTTTCAATATTGTTGTTATCCATTTTCATCATATACATTTATAATTAGAGATATAATTTATTTTAGGGTTAGGGTTAGGGTTAGGGTTTATATCATGGTTAGGATTAGTGTTAAGGACTACTATTAGTATTAATGTTAGGGTTTACACCATTATTTGGCTTAGGTTTAGTGTTAGGGTTTACAATAATGGTTAGGATTTACATCATTGTTAGGGTTATTGTTAGGGTTAGAACTTAGGTTTAGAGTTATTGTTAGTATTACGGTTTAATTATAAAGTTACAGTTAATTTTAAGGTTAGGTTATTATTTGGGGATTATGGTTAAGGGTTAAGGTTATAGTTAATTAGATTTAGGGTTCAATTACGATTAGGATTTGATTATTATAACAATTTAACTATAATTAAGGTTGGGATCATAGTTCAATTAGGATCAAGGTATGGAGTAGATTACAGTTACATGTAGCTTAAGATTAGAGTTCAGTTAGGGTTAGATTTAAGTCGAGGGATAGGATCCAATTATGGTTATTTAGTATTCATGTTGTAATTAGAGATTAATTGTAGAGTTATAGTAAACTTTAAGGTTAGCTTATGATTAAGTTTAAATTAGTGTTAAGGTTTAGTTTGAGGTTATGGTTCAATCATGGCTAGATTATGGTTGAAGTTGTATATAGTGTAGACACCTCAAAATGTCTCATTAATCATGTACTAATTATTCTTGTAATTGATTAAATAATTATTTAATTATTTAATTAATTTAATTAATCTTATTCTTCTAATTTCATATTTCCTCATAATCTTACTAATTATTCTATTTTCTATTTCTATCATTATTTAATCATTTTAACCATTTTCTCATATTAATTAAATATTAATTATTTAATTAATTCTGATTAATTCCCCAATTTAAATAATCTTTATTATTTAAATAGATTCAATTTCTATTTCTATCTCTCTAATCATCTAATCATTCAACCCTCTTCTAAATATTAATTAAATATTTATTATTTAATTAATTGTGATTTAATCCTTTAAATTAAATAATTAGCTAATTAATTCTTCCATTTCCAAATCCCCAAATTCTAATTTCATTTAATTTCTTATTTCTTCTAATTTGTTCCAAATTCAAACACATGTGCATGATTTCAAAAACCAAATTGAAAATCAAAGTCAAGTTCTAAATATATTCAAATACTAAATTGAGTTAAATTAAATTCATTTATTTGAATAAATATCATGCAAAGATTAAATTGAAAATCTAAATCTAAATGCAAGAACATGCTAAATTAATTAATTCAATCAATTAATTAATTCATTCAATTATCTATTCAATCTCTATTTCCATCGGTTAGTTAGCTTTTTCTAATTTAAGCTTTCTTTATCATCAATTAATATTTCCTCCAATCATTCATTTTCTTCCTTCAGTCAACTTTTTCTCAATCAGTTGACTCAATTAATCTATTCAATCTATTATGTTTCACTCTTACAATCAGCAATTCAACTATCAATTTTTATTTTAGCTCACCTAAGTTCCACCTCTTGATCAATATGTTCCACCTTTCAATCAATCTTCTCCAATTTTCTATAAATTGAGCATTCAATCTCCATTTTCAACAATCACGAACTTTGAATCTTTGTGTCACTTGCAGGTTACCAGCACAATATCTAAGAGCCATCATACCATAGAGAGGAGAAGAGCAATGGAAGCAATACGCGATCTTGGGATAGGGAGTTTTGATTTAATTTGATTATAGTAATTCCTATTTTCTTGATTGTGTTATTTCATTGTCTATTTGTTAAGATTCTTTCATTAGATAGGGATTCGTGATTTCCCTTGTTTCTAATTGATACATTATTTTAAGATGAAGTTTACATGCTTACATTTTTGTGAACACAGCATGAAGTAACAACGATTTAACCTTCTTTATTTTTTTGTGTGATTTTTGCAGATTGTGTGGATTTTTCATTTTTTTTGCAGGTTGCACGAATTTCAAGAAAATATTTTTCCGTCATGCAATCGAGCATTCATTGTCATGCAATAGGATAGACAACATCATGCATTTGACCCTTTGGGGTCACGCATTCATTCTGACAGGGTCACGCAATCACCCTATCCAGATCGCGCAATCACCCTTTCTGGATCATGCATTTGTAGGAAGCTTTGCTATTTAATTTTTTCTTCTATCTATTTTTTGTTTTGTTTAATTCTGCCTCAAATTGGGTTAATCTAGGATCAAATTGATTTTATTTTATGATTTGATTATAACAGTTTATGGCAAGAAAAGTTCAGTTCAGTATTTCAGGTGTAAGAAGGACAAAACAACAAAGGAGAGAAGCCAAACGCTATCAAAAGGTTCTCCAGGTAGAAAAATTGATACAAGATTCAGAAGAGAAACTAGCCTTAGATAGATATAATAGCCTAGTTCTTTCTTCTATAGTTAAATATGACCTAATCAATATTGAATGGATGATGAGAGATTTGGCTAGGGCTTCACCATTGGTTATGCAGGTTCCTGATCGGGTTTAGTTTCCTTTTATTTTTTTATTTTTTTACTTTTTTGTTGTCTGCTTTCTATCACGCAATCACCCTGTTGGTGCTACGCAATCAATCAGTCTTCATTACGCATTCGGTCTGTCATATTTATGTATTTTCTCTATCAGGTACACGCATTTGGTCTGTTAACATCACGCAATCGCATAGGTATAATTACGCATTCGCCTCTGTCAAGTTTTGAGTTTTTGTTTTCTGTTAGTTTGGTTTTACTACTAATCTCCTATTTACAGCCTGTGGCAGATTTGTAGAGAGGATTAGATTACTATTTTTGCATGCACACTTTACACTTCATTTTCTATGCTTAAAATCAACAACAGTTAAAATTGATATGCATGGATAATCTCACACTTTGTTGTTGGTGCTTAAAATGAAAATGGGCTAAAATTGACATGCATGGATAATCTCACACTTCATTGTTGGTGCTTAAAATGAACATGGGATAAAATTGACATGCATGTATCTCACACTTGGTTTTTGGTGCTTAAAATCAACAAATGGTTAAAATTGACATGTATGCCTTCATATTTCAATTTGGTGTTTAAAATAGACATGCACATGTGTATCTAACACCTAAATTTGGGTTATAAAATGAATGTGAATCAGGCTGCATTAGATTAAATCATTTGTCTTTTTCTTAAGGTAAAGAATTTTTATTGTGTCTCAGGTGGACCTACTATTGCACTAACTGACTTTCCACCCACCTTTGGGGTCTTAGGAGAAAGAAGAAAGGTGACAACGACATCCAATTTTTCTTTTATTCTATATAGTGAGGGGTATCTTTGACTGGGGATTTCATCACCACATAGAGGTACTTCAAATTGGGATGCGTTGGAGATATCATCTCTCCTAGCATAGTCTCAAGTGGGTTTTTTGAGCTACTATATAAATATACTAGTCAGATGGCTAGAGTGTTGAGTGAATTTGACATATGTGGGGGCCTTCCCTACACCGATAAGCTCAACTAAATCCTTAAGTGGCTTGCTTTGAGAATCCATCATTGGATCAGGACCCCTTGAAACCTAATACTATGAGCCAATTTAGTTGCCAAAAGTCCTACATTCAGTGGTTCCAAAAGTGCGATTCATACCCCATAGATACCCCTCATGTACCTTACATTATGAGATAGAAATCCCTCAGTGATAAGATCTTCAGATCTTCGGGGTAAGAGAGACTGGCATGCCCGAGAAGTGTGTGCCATGGAGTGGAGCCAGTGCTGCCAGACTCTCTATCTATCGGTCTTGTCTTGGTATTTTGTTGCAAGGGCCTCACTGAATGGTGTCCACTATCCAGCGTAAGATTCTATTCCATTCTTTTTATGTATCGATGTGCTAGACTAGTATTGAGTCAGTCCCTTGGGCTATTTCAAGCCCTATCCCACGTATCTCTGAATTTTTTGAGATTGTATGAAAATTGAGTCAGTTAGCTATACATACCTACCAACAATTTTTCTCAGATTTGGAAAACTACAAAACATTGTCCTACACATGAAGTTATAGAAAACAAAGTCCATTTTGAAACTGATTCTCAAAAGTCTTTACATACTTGTGACCTTAGGAAGTCTTTGCATAGTCCCCACTTACGTCCTCATTATCATCCTAAGTCCTTGCATAGTTCTCACTTACATCCTCATTATCATCCTAAGTCCTTGCATAGTCCCCACTTACATCCTCATTATCATCCTAAGTCCTTGCATAGTCCTCACTTACATCCTCATTATAATCCTAAAGTCCTTGCATAGTCCTCATTCACATCTTCATTATCATCCATAGTCATTGCATAGTCCTAATTTTGAGTCTGCATTATCATCCGCATATACATCCTTGTCTAGACCTCATATATGTCTGTCTTAGTCTGTCATCATTTGCATAATCATCCTAGAAAGTCATACCCCAAACATCCAAATCACAATCAGAGGATCTATCAACCTCAACCTCAACTCAAACAAGTTGGTCAAGTTCAATCAAACATTATCACATCCAAAGAAATGGAGAAAACATCTTACATGATGTGATCCTAGGTCCAAACCAAACAAGAAAACATCATGGATTGGAATTATACATTTTGTAGAGAAAGTGGAGGATTCATCCCTTCCATTCATATTCCATCGCCATCCATAGAAACCTTAGCTCAATAGATTAAGACTTTGTAACAACAAGTGATAGACATAGCTAGTCCTGACAACCATAGGGGTTGGTTAGAAAACATGATGACAGAAGTAATGACCATGAGGGGATCAGTATCAGACCAACCTTCTTCTTCTTGTGAGACCATTAAAACATGCCAACCTTCATTCTTCAACAAAATTATTCCTACCTCAGTTCAACCAACATTAGAGTCATGTAGATCTTTTTTTTCTTTCAACCCACTATATCAACCATACCAGTCACATTAATCCAACATTCAAACCTCTTTCAACCAAGATCACACCCCTTTCAACAAAAGTCCAAATCAAAATTCACATCAATCCAACATTCAAACCTCTTTCAACCAAAATCACACCCCTTTAAACCTAAGTCCAAATCAAAATTCACATCAATCCAACATTCAAACCCCTTTCAACAAAAATCAAACCCTATTCAACCAAAGTCCAAATCAAAATTCACACCAGCCCAACATTCAAACCTCTTTCAACCAAAATCAAACCCCCTTCAACCAAAGTCCAAATCAAAATTCATTCAACCAAAATCAAAATTAATTCAACCAAAATCAAACCTCTTTCACCCAAAAATCATACTCCTTTCAACCAAAATCAAATCCCTTTCAAACACATCCCAAATCAACCATATCTATCCACCATTTCATCATCCCCTAAAGTCACACAAGAGCAATCCATGTCATCTCTATTCAATAACATAATCTCCCAAGGGATATCCATAGCACAAATCCAATCTAGTTCAAGTCATGATTTAGAGAATCCCATTCAAAACCCTTCTTCATTAGGCCAAAATGTTGAAACATTACAACAATCTCCCATGCATTTTCAAACTCCTTCCCCATGTCAAGAGAATGATCCAAAATCAGAAGAAATGAGTCTTGAAACAAATAAAGATCAAGAACAACCACTTCTATCCTACCCAATTTTTGATCAAGATCCCACCAACAAAGAATATTATGATGATCCCCTCGCTCTTTTCTATTCCATTCATAATGACACCCTTCCATCTCAAGAACATAGTGTCCTTTCAAGTCCCATCCAACATCCACCTCCTAAGCAAGATCAAGACATCCCTTCTATCCTTCATAATAATCCCTTTACAAACCAAGATCAAATCATATCTTTACCTTCATGTCCTAACAAGATCCCATTATTTCTCCAAATCCTGATCAAGGTCCCTCCATCCCTTCATCTCCATGTCATAGTCATCCATGTTCCTGACAAGATTCCCTCTCAAATGAACTTGCCATTTCTCTTGGTGATCCCAATACCTCTACACAAGTTGTTTATGAACCCCTTATTAATGAAATCACCGATCAAGATCATACTACATAGAAGAACTTGTCAAAAATTGTTTCATCATCTTGTTCAAGAACAATCGTAACACCAGTTAAAAAGATCAAGACCTGGTTGACTTCATCATCCTCTTCAAGTGCATCAATAAAAATAGGCATAACACCCACTTATGTCACAACTTCAGAACTATAATAAATTTGCCTCATACACCCACACTTGATAGACTGGGGGAAAGAGAACCTAACACGATTGGATTTATTTGAAAATAATAAGGCTATACCTGAATTCATGGGTTCGAGAGCTGGATTTCCATCTGATGATCCATAAAATCCAAAAAATAAGAAAATCAACATTGGAGATGTTGAACATATGCACTTAGTTGAGTCCTTATATCCTATTGAAAAACATATCTTTATTCGACTCTTTAAACAATGACCAATGAACTACCTACACAAATTTTATACCTAAGGGTTGGGTTAGTTTAGTTTTTACTTTCTGCATTGCACATCATATTATTTAAAACACTGCATTACATGTTGTCTCTTTCTAAGTATATCATATTGATTTTCATATAGCGGCATCAATAAAACAAGGAAATTGTCCACGTTTATCATTTGTTTGCATTCAAGAGAAGCAAGGGTCATCTCCTTTCTTAGATATTCAGACATGAAGTCTTTGAGGTCCTAAGGTCATTCATTTTCAACACTACCCTATGACGATGCTTTACTTATGGTTGGGTAGTGATTTCACTATTTGAGACTTGTTAACCCACAATCTATCAATTGTTATATCTCACACATTAAGAAGATCTCTAATTCATTCTAGATACCTAGTTGATCATATGACTAAGTAAAAAATCTAAAATTCTACTTCAGCGCCGCTGTAATTGTCACACCCAAGTAGGTTTCATTACTTACAAATCAAGGCAAAAAAAAAAAAAGAAAAGAAAAAAGAAAAAAGAGCTATGCCAAATATCCATCTCAAGGCAAAAAAGAAATGATATATAACTGAAATATCATGCATACAAATGCGATAAAAAGATTGACTATGGGAACATGTGAGTAACTCCATCAGGGCTATGAACGCCTACTGGCAATGGAGCAATATTTGAGAAATTACAGTCTATAACCTCGTCGGAGTTCTCAAGGCTTGCTGGCAGCGAGGCTCTATTTAGGATGCTTTTGAAGTTATAAAAATCCATGTAGCTATTCATATAGGATGCTAAGGATCTTTAGTGAACACAGGAGTAGGAATTAACTCATTTGTACACACATGGGCAAACAAAGATCTAAGTTACAAGAACCAGTGGGGAAGTTTTCCGCATCTCCATTTGTAAATCCTAGTCACTAAGTGTGTTGATTTGAATGATCCCAAGGACCTTAGAGATTGATTGACTGCTTATCTATGAAATGTTTGCACCTCCATTTCAATTGGTGTATTACAAATGTAAAAACAAACATAGTCAACCTTGTTCGAATAGGAAATGCATCTTCATCCTGCATATTGCTTTCACATAGGTCATGTCAAAAATCCATTTTTCTCCACATACATTCTGTAGATCATCATGTCATACAGGTCTGTACACTGGGGGCATAACTGAAAAAATCCTAAAAATTAGATAAAGTCCTAAAAAATCCAAAAACAATGAAAAACTCAATATCCAAAAACATTGAAAAACTCAAAATCCAAAAAATATTGAAATATTCAAAATCCAAAAACATTAAAAATCATAAAATACCAAAAGCATCCATATAAATTCCTGAAAAAACCATCCAGAAACATTCAAATGTGGAAAACATAACAACCAAAAGCATCTGCAAAACAATCCTACATAACAACCAAAAAACATCTGCAAAATATCCTAAAAAAATCAATCAAAAACATTCAAATATCGATCTACATAATCCAAAAACATCAAAAAATCTCTTGGAAAAGAACAAAAAATCAAAAATCAATCAAAAAAACCTGAAATAAAATGTCTTGTAAGAAACAAATACCCTAGCAGATATCCAGCAAACACTTCACATGAAGTTAACAAAAGATACGACTATCCAGTCAAACATTTGCAATCAACTAATCAAACTGTCTTATCAATTGTATCATATCCATATCACATTGATCATTATCTTGTCTTAAACAAAAGAGGATACACTCGAAATCAGACATGTCAGTCTTAAACAGGGTCCGCAACTTTCTGAGATTAGACATTATCAACCATCACATCAAGCAACTAAGAATGAAGGCACATGGTCAGTATAGCTGCTGAATTTTGTTTGGGTTAGTCTTTATCTTTTATCATTTGGCAACAGATTATGTTCCTATGCTACTTAGGGATGTCCACAAGTGACTAGAGGAGCCATGATGGGCATTATCTTTTTCTTTGTTTGCTCCTTGTCTGCTATGTGTTTGTTTCTTCAATGAGATATCTTTACATCTTGGTTCCCTATACCTTGATGTGTTAAGCTTGATTGTTCAATAATAAGGCTCAATAATGAATATGTATAGCACAATAAAATAAATGACATAGGTTCATGATTCATTCAATTTCATTCTCATCCTCATCTCATTTTCTTATTGATAGTTTGTTGATTTCTCATCTTCTTTCTAAATCATATTCTTTTCTAAACATTCTTCTCTCATCATCTCTCTCTAATTCTCATCTTAAATTCTAATTTATTCTACTTCATTCTAATATTCATTCTCTCATATTCTAGTTCAATATCATCTTCACATCACCTATCTCTATCTCTAATCTGCTAACATTCTTCTTTTTTTTCAAGAGATCATTCATGTCTTTAATGCACAAACAATCTCTCGAGGGGGCATATTTACACCCTAAGTGTCACCGATGCATACCGGGGCAGAATTTTTTTGTTTTCTTTGAAACAACATCATTCTGACATTGTCTCAAAGAGGGGCAAATTTAGACACCTAAAACTGTCTCATTAATCATGTACTAATTATTCCTCTAATTAATTAAATAATTCTTTAATTATTTAATTAAGTTAATTAATCTTATTCTTCTTATTCCATATTTCCTCATAATCTTACTAATTATTCTATTTTATATTTCTATCATTATTTAATCATTTTAACCATTTTCTAATTTTAATTAAATATTAATTATTTAGTCCAAGGGGTTGAGCTTAACTAGTTAAAACACTGGGTTCTCACTGTGGAGACCCAAGTTCAATTCCCAATAGGGACATCTGAAGTGGAATTCTTAGCTGTGACTCATGGCCTTCCATAGGATGGGGAAGGTCTTGGGGTCAATCTAATCAAACATAATAATAATAATAATTCAAAGATATGTAATGGGGATGGGGCCCCCTACTGTGTCCCCATTGGTTTATAGCTCCAGTCAAAAGCAAATCAGGCTTCGGCCAATTACCGATAAAAAAATAAAAATAAAAAAATTATTAATTATTTAATTAATTCTGATTAATTCCCCAATTTAAATAATCTTTATTATTTTAATAAATTCAATTTCAATTTCTATCTCTCTAATCATCTAATCATTCAACCCTCTTCTAAATATTAATTAAATATTTATTATTTAATTAATTGTGATTTAATCCTTTAAATTAAATAATCTTTATTATTTAATTAAAATTCAATTTCTAGAATGATTAAATAGTTTCTTTAAATTATTTAATTAGCTAATTAATTCTTCCATATCCAAATCCCCAAATTGTAATTTCATTTAATTTCTTATTTCTTCTAATTTCTTCCAAATTCAAACACATGTGCATGATTTCAAAAACCAAATTGAAAATCAAAGTCAAGTTCTAAATATATTCAAATACTAAATTGAATTAAAATAAATTCATTTATTTGAATAAATATCATGCAAAGATTAAATTGAAAATCTAAATTTAAATGCAAGAACATGCTAAATTAATTAATTCAATCAATTAATTAATTCATTAAATCATCTCTTCAATCTCTATTTCCATCTTTTAGTTAGCTTTTTCTCAATTAAGCTTTCTTTGTCATCAATTAATATTTACTTCGATCATTCTTTTTCTTCCTTCAGTCAGCTTTTTCTCAATCAGTTGACTCAATTAATCTATTCAATCTATTATGTTTCACTCCTACAATCAGCAGTTCAACTATCAATTTTTATTTGAGCTCACCTGAGTTCCACCTCTTGATCAATTTGTTCCACCTTTCAATCAATCTTCTCTAGTTTTCTATAAATTGAGCATTCAATCTCCATTTTCAACAATCACAAACTTTGAATCTTTGTGTCACTTGCAGGTTACCAACGCAATATTTGAGAGTCATCATACCACTGAGAGGAGAAGAGCAATGGAAGCAATACACGATCTTGGGATAGAGATTTTTTATTTAATTTGATTATTTTAATTCCTATTTGCTTGATTGTGTTATTTCATTGTCTGTTTGTTAAGATTCTTTCATTAGATAGGGATTCATGATTTCCCTTGTTTCTAATTGATACATTTTTTTAAGATGAATTTTACATGCATACATATAGTATTTAATTCTCTGGGGTTATAGTTAAGTTTAGGGTTAGATTTTAATTTTGTAAGATTAGTTTTAGTGTTAATGTTAGGGTTTGAGTATGAAGCATGATGTTTGGAATTAGGGTCCTTTAGTAAAGATGGATTTTAAGGTTAGAGTTAACGTTTAATTAGGGTTATGGTTATGTTAACCTAAAGGTTAAATTGGGGCTATGATTCAATTACATTAGGGTTAAGGTTAAATTAGGATTATAGTTAATTGATGGTAAGGGTTTGGGATATAATTTGATTAGGATTATGGTTCAATTAGGGTTATGACTTAGTTATGGTTAGGGTTCAATTATGGTTCTAAAGCTTAGGGTTTAAATTGTAGGTAGGGTTTAATTCTAGGATTAGAGTTAATTTTAGGCTTAGGTTGAAATTATGGTAAGATTATATGTTTAGGGTTAAGCTTAGGCTATAATTAGGGTTACTCTAGTAGGATAATGCTTGAGGCGGGGATTGTGTTTCAATTAGAATGAGTGTTAGGGTTAGGGCTAGGATTCAATTAGGAATAAGGTTAGCATAACAATTTTAATTAGGGTTGGATTTAGTGTTTAGATTTAAATAGGGTTAATGTTTAAGAATAAATAATTATGTTTGGGTGAGAGTTCTATAATAATGCTTGGTTTTAATATTAGAGTTAATTTTTAGTTAAGGTTATGGGTTACATTAGCCCAAAGATTCAATTAGGTTTATATTAGGGATACAATCATTGTTAGGTTGGGTTTAGAGTTAAGGTTATGTTAGAGTTAGGGTTTAGGTTATTAATACAACAATTTTTGAGTCATTTGAAAATTGAATTTAGTAGTGGACAAAATGCATAAAAAATTTGTAAATATTTTAAGAAATATAATTTATATAGTTTAGAAAATATTCACTTCCAAAATTTATACTTACAGAAAATTTAATATAGTAAAATATCTAATATTCATTATGAGAATTTAGACATAATATATTATATAAAGCTTAATAATCATTTTAAAAAAATCGAACATCATTTATTAAGTTTGATACATAATATTAATTGAAAATTATGTTATGATGTTAGGTAATCATCAAGTAAACCATGGACAACTACAACATATGCACATTCTAGCATAATGAATTTTAATACATTTCACCCTTTTTTTAACTATCCATGAATTATGCTTAAGATTAATGAAGATTCAAATAAGATCAAAATTGGTTTTAAGATTCCAGTAGGATTAGGGTTGACTTTTAAAAAAAAAAGTATTTAGTTGTATATCTTTCCTCTTTTTACTAGATTTTGATTTTTTGGTTAATTTTAATTAAAAACTCCATTCTTTCAGTGCAAATTATTACCATAATTTTTTTTCTAACTTACTAAGTTTTGCATTTATTTTTTTTAAATTACTAAATTTAATATCTTTCTTATTTTTACTACAGTCTTGATCTTTTTGCAAACAAAATATGGAAACATCTATTTTATTAGAAATAACATCTGTGTATGAAAAACTTTCATTTACAAGATCTCAACTTTCCAAAACTCAGTTGAAATAAGAAATCTACTATAAAGCTTTCTATTCATCCATCTCATGCTTTTTTTTACACTTCTATGAATAAAACTTAAATTAATTGATTTTTTCTAGAAATTTATCTTTAAGTATTCCATTACTATCTCCATTGATTAAAAAGTAAATTAAATGGTGATTTTAATTCCTACTTTTTAATGTATAATTTTATATTATTACTTTTTAATAATATTTTCTTAATTAAACCACTCAGTTTGAAACCAAGAAATTAAATGTATGCTTATACTATTTTTTTTTTTTGATTGGTAAGAGGCCGAGGCCAAGGATTTTATTAATTATTTAAAAGTTATAGTACAAATCTCCACTCGTGCGGGCACCGGTAGGAAAGAGTGGAGGCGAGAAAACCTCTGGCCTTGCCCGGGACCAAAGTCTAGCCTAATATTACAAAATAAATAATAATTCCAATTTTTGGTACAACCACCACTTAATCCAAAGAGACCCCGGGCCAAGGAAATCAGGAGGGGTGTTTTTATGTTACCCCTCCTTTACAAGCCCTTATTTGCAACTTTCAAAGAGAAGATGTCAATATTCTTCAGCTTCTAGCTTTCGCTCTGTGGATGATTTTTTGATTGAATAGTTCCATTTTTCCACGAATTCTGCCTGTTTGGCCTGCATAGTTAGTTGCTCAAACACTAGGCAGATTGTTAGTATCGGTTAGCCAACATAATAGATGGAAACTCATCTTATGAAACCTATCTTTTAAAGAATATTCAAATGAAAATAGTTCATCAAACTGCAATAGGAGTTAAAATCATTAATGTCCAAACATGAGGAAACCCATACTTGCCAGCTCTTGTTAATGCTCTTGGATGTGATCCCTAAGAGAGAAGGGATCCAGGTTACACTAACAAGGGTTGGTAAATGGGGTTCAGTCATTCCCACCTCCTATCCTTTGAGATTATAACAGAGAGGGTGGTGAGGTAGGATTCTATCATGTAAGATAGCTAAAATTAGAGAATTAGCAGGTGGCAATTACAGGCTTCTCCTAGATAAAATGCCGATGTAAACATACTATAATAAACAAACATTAAGAATTGCTAGTTCATTAGAACCGAAGGGAGGAATGTGGCTATCTTGAATAAGTCTTGAGGGTTCAAACTGCTTATAGATTTGGCTCAACATTAAAGACTGTAGTTGAGTCTAAATAACCTCTGTTTTGACCCAAAACAATCCAGAAGATCTGCTATAAATTTATCCCTAGTCTGCTATCGAGAATATACCTTAATGATGTTGAGGGTCTAAGGGATAGAAGTGAGAAGTTGGGCTCAGGTATACTTCAAGGGTTGGAATTTGGCTTTGGGCATGAACAGTCCAAAGGGGCTATAAACAGGGCTGCCCCAAGAATGCTTGAAAACACTGAGAGATATGTATATGTATGATATATACATATATATACAAGGATGCATGAGTATATATATTGATGCAAATGCTGGAGTGACTGAATAAATGTTGAATGAGAGAGTCTGAAGGAATCTAAAAGTAATTCTAAACCCTGGGTAAGAGATGATGGGTCTTATCAATAAAGGAATATTCATACAAAAATCATTATGGCCGCACCATTAAATTTAACCCTGAAGCTTGAGAGACTCAGGAAATCTGCAAGAATCATAATTGAAAGACACCGTAACCTTTAAGTACTGAAAACCCTTGAATCTAAATTTCTTATGGATCTGACGCTAAAGACTAGATTAAATAAACATTTGCTACATATGCATAGCACAAAGATACCTATTAAATGGTTAGCATCTTTAGAAAACCACTAAACCATGCATTTCAGAGGTAAGAATAACGCTAAAAAGTGGCTACCATATGTCTCAAAAAACTAGTGATATAGAAAGCTAACCAAGATTTCTATTTTTAGGTTTATATATATACACACACACACACACACACACACACACACACACACACATATATATATATGTATGTATATATATATATATGTATATATATATATTTGTATATATATATACATATATATATATATATGGATATATATATATATACATATATATATGTATATATATATCTGTATATGTATATATATATATGTATATATACATATATATGTATATATACATATATATGTATATATATATACATATATCTGTATATGTATATATATCCATATATATATATATATGTATATACATATACAGATATATATATGTATACATATATATATATATATATATATATATATACATATATATGTATATATACATACATATATATGTATATATATATATATCTATGAGTATAAATTACTAAATGTATGTATACTACTGAATTACTTCCATTTTTTGGACTAGAAACTTAAGATAAATTTAAGGCAAGTAGACATCTTCAAGATACATAATCTGTATATTACCTTAGCAAAATAAGTTAATGTCTTCGCAGTCAAAATTACTTCAAAAAACCAGCTCGAGACTTATCAAGTTAAGGATATATCCTATACTACGATCATAATTAAAAGGACATTAAGCTTAATGTTCCAATATTCCTTAGTTACTCAAAAACCGAAGATTATCTTTTCCTTCTTGGCTTTTGAGAGGAGCGAGGCTCCGAGCTCCCTGGAGTCTCTGCAGTGGGGGTTTCAGGGGAGCGAGGGATGGGCCTGTAATCAGGGATGACCATAATATTTTCTGCATCTAGATAATTTTGTAGCCACTTCTCCCATGGGGGTTTCTTTACCATGAGGATCCAGGAGAGGAATTGGAAGTTCCTATTCCTTACAGAGCGTAGAGCTTCGAAGGTCCTATGGTCTTCAATAACTACAATAGGAAAACGAGGAACTAGTTTGTTGTTCCTAAAAAGGACATCATAGTCCCGAGGCTTTGGAGCTATGAGATCATCATCTATGTTCACCAAAACCCGTTCCAATTCACCAAGAATGTCCTTAATGAAGACCTTCTTGCATAAATTTGCCACCACCTCTCTGTGTCTTTCTAAATACATTGCTAAAGCTAGGAACATAGTGGCAATATCTGAGTTAGCTCGGGTTCGATCGTCATTCATTATCAAATCCTTCCCTAGGAATTTCATAACTGCTCCAGAAATAAAGGGGTTCTGTTGAACCAAGATACCTCTCAATATTTCATCTTTAATTTCACCCACAAAGGCCATCTGATGCCTCAATCCCATAAGTCTGAGTGTTGTATCCATTGTGTCTCTGCGGAAGGATTCTCAGCTATCAAGGAAGGACTCGCACTCTACCAACTTAATAATGAGTAGTTAGTGAATAGTAAATAACAAGCAGGGAATGAGAATTTCAAGACAAGAGGTAATTAATATTACCTTACCTCCACCGAGCCTGAGTTAACTCAAATGTCCCATCACTGCAGCAGCCTTACTCATCCTTTGTTGTTAGCCATCACACCGACTTTGATCGAGAGAGTGGCTGATGTAAAGGTTGTCCTTAATGATTCATTCGGCTATTAGAGTCAGCCTTCTATATGAATCACATAATAAAGCTAAGGATATCTGGAAAGGCTTAGGATTTAGCGGGAGGCTAACTATACATTAATAGGGTTAGCTCTATATCCATGTTTCATATACTTTGCTAGGATATGAGAACATGTTTGTAATTCTAAACTTATTTAATGTATGGGTAAGTCTCCCACTAATTCTTAAGCCTATTACATCGCATATAAAAGTGTTACCTGAGAAGAAGGAAGAGAGATAACACCTATATCACCAAAAATCTCTAAATTTTGAGCCTAACTAACAGATATAAAGGGGAGAATCTTCGAAGATTATTTTAGAAAATAAATATTTAAACCGTGACTCTGAAGGTTCTAAAGGAGGACTAACCCGGGCTCGAAGCCTTACTGCGGTATGACCTAGTGTAAGATATCTAAGTTAAAAGAGTTTAGATCCTACTAAAAAATAATTAAAGAAGGGATTCTAAAGAAATGAATTTTATGAATATGTATTTGAAAGATGGCTCTGGAGACTCTGAAGGTAGGCTTGTATGGGTCCGGCATCTATCTAAGGTAGGAAAAAGTGTGAAATAAATGGCTGAATATCTATAGAGCTTAATAGATATATTTTTATATATATAAAACTCCTACATGAAATGTATTTATATATATATGAGGATTAGTGATTATCGATATAACTATCCCTCGGGTTCGAAGATGTAAGTGAGTATATATATCATATTTGGAAATATATGAGTGTATGTCTATATATACATACATATATGCCTGTATGCATCCAGCCAGCCATCTATCTATTTGTATTGATGAATGAATGTATGAATAGCCACCTGCAAACATAATCAGACCACTAGATATATACCTAGTTTATTCATAGTCCTACAGTTTTATTTTTGTTGAAGCTCAAGTCAACCCTAATCTCATCCTGTGTCTACCTGCAGGGGTAAGACCTTCCTGAGGATACTAAGATATCTATAATAAGGATGATAATATAAACCTCTCGGGTCTAGGATTAGGTTTGAAAATGGATTGTGGAATAAGGAAATTTCATCCTCTATACTAAAATATAGGGGGGAGAGAAGATAGAAGGGGCTAAAATTAACTTAGGAGGGCAGGGATAGGAGTTTGATGCAATCAGCCTCTAAGTTAGTGAGCTTATCTGCTCTTTTGTTGCCCTCCCTATAAATGTGATTAAATGTGACCCTACCAAACCCCTTGCATAGATCTAATGCCTTGGATAACAAGGTATTAAGTTTCCAGTTGGGAGTACTGCCTTTCTTAAGAGCATTGATAATTATAGCCGAATCACCCTCAATTTCTAAACACCTTGCATCAAGTTTTCTACATATAAGAAAGCCTTCCACCAAGGCTAACAGTTCTGCCCAGTTGTTTGTGATAATGCCAGTTGGGACGACGAGGGATGCTACTTCCCTACCTTCCCAATTATGCACAACACATCCTATCCCTGCTTGCCCTGGGTTGCCTGGGATGCCCCATCAAAGTTTAACTTCAACCACCCTTTACCAAGGGGATGCCACCTACATGAAGCTCTAGATTGAAGGCAGGCCGAAGGGCCTTCACCTACAAAGGGAGGGAGAGTCAAGCCTTTCCATCATTTTATGATCTTTTCATCCTAGCGAGACATGGAGGCATTTTTAAGTGACCCTAAGGCAATTCTATTATTAACCAGCTCTGTGACAGCTAACTCTATTATAATAATGACTCTATGGACATCTAATTTTTCATTCTTAAAGATGCGCCTGTTTCTTTCTTTCCAAAGTTCCCAGATTATGGATGATGGGAGAGATTTCCATAGTCCTTCAAAGAGACAACCCTTCTTAAGAAGAGGCCAAGCCTGCAACATTCCTAAGATGGTATTGGGGAAGGCTGCAGACCACTCAAGTTTACTGGTAAACCAAGTCCAACACTGATGAGCATAGGAACAGTTAAGGAGAATATGATTGGTGTCCTCTTCCCTGGCTTCGCAGAGAGGACATCTACGAGGACCCTCATAGCCCATACACCTAAATTTGTCCACAGTGAGGAGTTTGTTTTGGATTGTGAGCCAAGAGAAGATGCCTGCCTTAGGTAAATAATTCCTATCCCAGCATAGATTTAGAGGAAGTTCTACCTTGGGTCTTAGAATTGAATTGGATATGTGGAAGTATCCATCCCTGGCATTGTATTCTCCACTTAAGGAGCCTACCTATACTAGCTTGTCCTTAACATGACTTAGGACAAAGTTTCTAGAGTTGAGAATGGACAAGAGTTTGAGCTTGTCCCCTATCAGAATGACTTCATCATCCCTTTCAATCCATTGCCATCCAGCCCCTTCCTTTAGAGGGGAGAGGTAGCTAATTAATAGGGGTCCTCTATTAGCTTCGAGAAGGGCTTGGGTAGTCCCGAAGTCATGGATGTTTTCAATGGCTTCGTATCCTCCCCATGAATCTGACCAAAAGAGGACCTTGTCCCCTGAACCTAGGTTCCAAGTAAGTTTGTCTGCAATGATCTTCCTACATTCCAACATAAAATTTCAAAGGTGGGAGCCTCTAGGGGGATTGGATTCCCTGAAAATTTGGGATGAGTCATCTCCATTAAGGTACTTGAGGTTAAGCAATCTAGCCCATTTAAGATGTGGGAATCTGAATAACCTCCATACCAACTTTGCCCCCAATGCATTACCTTGGACTCAATGATTTTTGATGCCTAGACCCCCGTCCTCCTTGGGTGAGCATATCTTGTCCCAGGAAATAAGAGAGATTTTGTGGTTGTTATCAGTTCCTTGCCAGAAGAAAGTTCTTAGATGCCTATTAATTTTAGTAAGTTTGGAGGAAGAGAGCCGCTGAAGGGAAAGCTGGAAAATGGGCATAGCTGATAAAACTGATTTAACCAAAGTGGCTCTGCCCGCAGAGGAAAGCCATTTCCCTTTCCATGAGCTGATTCTCGATTTGATCTTATCCACTAAGTTGTTCCACAAATTAGAGGGACTCCTACCTTTTTCAAGGGGGATGCCTAAATATTTGCAAGGAAGGGATCCTATACTAATTTCCAAAGTTTTACTAATATCTTTTTCAAGAGGGGGTTCAATGTTGAACATAAAGATAGCAGATTTAGCTAAGTTAACCTCTTGGCCTGAGGCTCTCATGTAAGAATTGAGGATGTTTTTAAAAGCACGGGCCTCCCTTAAGTCACCTTGTCCGAAGAGCATTGTGTCATCCACAAATTGTTGGTGGGTAAAGGGGGGAATGCTTTTAGTGATGGGAATGCCTTGAATCTTCCTAATTTTCTTAGCCATCGTAATAGTTCTTCCTGGGGCCTCAGCCATAATGATAAAGAGGAAGGGAGATATAGGGTCCCCCTGCCTAAGCCCTCTCGAACTACTAAAGAAGCCTACTGGGGAGCCATTAACTAGAACAGAGAATCTTGGGGAGGATATGCATTCAAAGATAAGGTTGATCCAAGATTTTGAGAAACCAAAGGCTTCTAGGCATTTGCAGAAGAAACGCCACTCAACTTTGTCATAAGCTTTACTGATGTCCAATTTGATTAACATGCTTGGTGATTTGTTAAGCTGAACTGAATGCGAAGCTTCCTAGGCAATGAATACTCCATCATAGATTGATCTTTCCATAACAAAACCGGTTTGTTCTTCACTAATAATAACTGGAAGGAGATTTTGGAGTCTAGCTGCTAAGGTTTTAGTTAATAGTTTGTACAACGTGTTGCATAGAGCAATTGGTCTAAAGTCATTGAAACTCTCTGGGTTTTCCTTTTTTGGAATGAGGGCGAGAAAGGTGTTATTGACTTCTTTAAGAATCTTTCCCGAGTTTCTTACCCCTTCCAAGGCCTCCATTATTTCTGTTCCCATAAAATCCCAGCATTTTTGAAAAAAGTTGGTTGGGAAGCCATCTGGACCTGGAGCTTTGTCTGGGTTCATTTTGAAAAGGGCAAATTTGACCTCCTCCACCGAAAATTTCTTTAGAAGGGTTTGGTTATGGTCACTGGTTATGAGTTTCAGAATATTCTTGATGAAGTTGAGTTGGCTCTTAAGGTCAGAGCCTTCAAGATTGTTTAGGATATTCTCATAGAAGTTAGCTGCTTTAGACGCAACCATATCTGGTTCAGTCAGGATGGAACCCTGGGAGTTCATAATTTGAGAAATTCGATTGACTCCTCTCCTTTGCTTAGGGCAAGTGCAAGGTAATGAGTCACAAATTCATAGAAGTCCATGCGTTGGAAAGCGTGCTCTTATAAACAGGGGCCCGTTTTCAAAAACGGGGGCCCGTTTATGCTTCGGGCTCCCGAGCCGAAAGGTAACGGGGGTCCGAAGCAAAAAAAAATGGGCCCCCATTTTGTTCTAAAACAGGGGCCCGCTTTTAAACAAAACGGGGGCCCGTTTTTTAGAAACAGGGGCCCGTTTCTAAAAACGGGGGCCCGTTTTGTTTAAAAGCGGGCCCCCGTTTCTAAATGGCATTTTTCCTTTTTTTTTCCACAAGCCGCCCTTGTTTGAAAATGGGGGTTCATTTTGTGGAAGTTGATTCCACAACCCGCCACTTGGCTCGGGATTAGGCCCGGGATAGGCTTGGGATGGCCACACCTAAGACATGGACCTGCAAATTCAAATCTCCATGAATGAAAGCACAAATATGAACTTCAGAAATAGTTTACGCGCCTCTAATCAGAGAATTTTTATACGAAATTAAAACCCATTTCAGATTATACTGTCTAGATTCTAAATATGTAAATTTATTTAAAATTTGATTATTTTAACTATTTTTCATTTAATTTATACTAAATCGGGTCCATAAATTTGAAATATTAACTAATTTTGTTAATTTTATAACTTTTTTATTTTAAAGAATTTTGGAAAAAAAATTATATGTCATCAATCTACATGAAATTCTTTTGTATTTAAAAAAAAAAAATTAAAAAATGTTAAGTTTACATCAAATTATGTGGGTCGTACACATCAAATTTTTAAAAAGATAATTACGGCCATTAAAAAATTAATTAAAAAAAAATATTAGAAAAAAAAATACAGAAAAATATGCTCATCAATTTTCAGTGTGTTACAAACCATTTCGCAAAACGGTTTGAGAAAATAATTTTAATTGTGTCAAAAAGTATGGGTCGTACACATGCATGGTATGGTCCTGAAACAGGCATTTTTAAAACATAGTTTTCAGAACTCCATTCAAAAAGTTATTTTTTATTATGTGGGTATTAAAATAAATTATATATTTGGAAATTACACTCAGAGGGCTATCTTTTATATTACTGGCTTTTTCCAAGATTCAATCTCTAAGTATTTCAAAATTTAAGCTCAAATGAGACAAAATCTGAAAATCAGGGAAAACACTTCCACTTTTTGGCCAAAAAGTGGACTCATCTTCTTGCACTGACCCCTTAGTACTATTATGGAAGAATTTGTTATTACGATCCCCTTCCCTCAGCCAAGTCTCTCTAGATTTTTGTTTCCAGAAGATTTCCTCATAGGCTAATATCTTTCCATAATCCAAGAGAAGGGCCTTCTCCTTAAGGAAAAGGCGCTCATCCATCCCTCTTTTCATGACCTCAATATTGACCCTATTAAGATCATTCTCTATTGATGATTTTTTGTCAAAGATGTTACCAAATTTGGTCCTATTCCACTCTAAGAGCTTCCGTTTAATAAGTTTTAGCTTGCTTGCAACAATAAACATCTTTGATCCTGAGAAGGTGGAGCTACTCCACCATTCTTCAAGTAAGCTTAGAAAATTATCATCTCGAAACCACATATTTTTTAATTTGAAGGGACATTTTTTTGGGGTAAAATCTGATAATAAGTTTAATTGAAGAGGAAAGTGGTCTGATCCTGATAAAGGAAGAGGCTCTGCCTTCAAGGAGTAATCCAATCCTAAGAGCCCACCATGGATAAAAAAACCTATCAAGCTTTTCTGCTATGTTACAAAATCCAGATCTTCTATTGTTCCAGGTGAAAGCATTATCTGTTGTCTTAATTTCCAGCAGGGAATTCCTATTGATCTAGAGATTGAAATCTATAGCTGAAGGGGGGAGCCTACTACTTCCCCCTCTTTTATCTGAGGTTTTAGTAATGGCATTAAAATCTCCTCCAATGATGTTGAGGTCGTTCGAGAAGTTTTTAAGAAAGATCTCAATGTCCTTCCATACTTTCACCTTATCATTGTTCTGGATGGGGCCGTAGACATTAATCAATTTAAATCTCAGGTTATTTTTGTGGATTACAACTTCTCCTCCTATCCAATTTTGTTGGATCTCTAGAGGTGTGAACGAAAGGGATCTAGGATCCCAAATGATAGCTAGGCCCCTTGAAGCACCAGAGGCTGGGGAGTGATTAAGTTGTCTAACCCCCAGTGTTTGCCCAAAGATAGAAATCTTGGATGCATTCATTTTTGTTTCTTGAATTAATATTAAGTCAGGTTTAGATACAGAGATACAACGCTTTAAGATGCGTTGTTTGTTAGGTGCATTCAATCCCCTAACATTCCATGTTATGATTTTCATGGCTCAGTGGGGAGGTACTTCCCCTCCCCTGCATTAAAAAGAGTTGATATTTTGGATTGACCCTTAGCTTCTCCATCCTTCAATCTTAATTCGGCTAAGGATCTCCTACCCCTTCTTTTATTGAGTTTAGCACAATCTGGGGAGTCTTTACTTTTGCCCGAGCAGAGAATGCCTAAGGTGTTAGGATGCTGATTTTCCTCAATCTCTGATGCTATGAAGAGTTCCTCTGTGTCTAAGTTAACTCTAGTAATATTAACTAGGTTGTTAATGAGGAGATCTCTCTGTCTTTCCAGTTCTTCATTATCACATATTTCTTCAATCAATTGATCCATGAGGTCCTTTACTACTTCTTCCCCTATAAAGTTGGCAATGATATCAACTTCCTTTGCTACTTGATCAGCCCCAGAAGCTTTAGTTGTGACAAGGTCAGTCTTCGGGGAAGAGGGACTTGCCTTTTCCCCAAGAGGGGTTATCATATTTGAGACTGGGGGGATTTGATGGGATTGTTGTGAAATCCTATCTAAATCTTGGGTAGAGATGCCCTCATCTTTTGGAAGTGATAGGGTGGTAAGATCCCTCGGAGGGGAAGTTTTTGAGGAGTACTCTCTGTCTTGTAAGATAAGAGAGCCTACTGGTGACATAACCATGCCAAATTGTTCATTCTGAGGAAGCCCTTCACAAATTTTCCCTTCTTCTAAATTACCAACCCCTCTATTAGGGTCCCCCTTGGGAGGGACAGGAGGTAGAGGAGGTTGAGGCTGAGAACATGGAAGCTTAATTAGGGCTTTCTGACCACAAAGAGCCAGAGAGGGAGGATTAGTGCTGAGTTTATTAAAACTTGTGATGGTGAATCCTCCTCCATCCACAAATTTAAATGGAGCTACTCTTGGTTCAGTAATTAATTTAGGTTAAGCATTTTTCCTAGGTCTATCTATTTCAAAAGGACCGTTGTAGAAGGGTAATTCAAGAGGTAAACTTCGGTTTCCATACTTTAGTGTTACTGAATCGATGATTTTAATGTTTACATTCATGTTGACAATCATAACATTGTTAAAGAAGCTTAAAGAAGATTTTTTAACTTCAACAAATTTGCCTATTTTATTCACTAAAATTCTCAACAAGTCATTATTTCTTAATTCGATTGGAATTCTTTCGAGAGATATGGCTCTATTGACCATACATGAATTTAACAGCGACAGATGAAAGAGGGTTTGCCACTCCCAACAATCAAACCCTAAGCCCTTAAACTCGGACAAACCCCTATTTAATACTGAGTTTTTAAAATTTTGATTACCACATTCAATAGCTAAGAATTGATCAGGGAGGATATCAATTTTTACCTGGTTATTGAGGGAAGACGCTACCCAGTTGGCAATTTGTTCACACGGGATCCCCCAACCTTTCCATCGTGCGAAAAACATTCTTTTGTTGCAATGCATTCGATACCTGTCCAATGTATGGGAATCAGTGTTAATGGTTATCCCATTGGAGCTATCTTTGGAGGATTTGCCACCAAACATTTTGATATCTAAAGCTATTTGTTCGACTAGGTTTTACAGAATCTTCCTTCCACCCTGGGTTGGGATGTTTCTTTGAGCAATTCGCTTGCTTTTCTGCCTTTTTATTTCGACGCCTTACAGGTTGCCATTTTTGATCCCTGTCTTGGAGCGAAGGAAGGGAATCCCTAGCTGATACAACCAGTGGGTATTTTGTTTTAGCAAAAAAGGCTTCTTGCTTGTTGATTCGAGATTTAGCTCGGCTTAATTCATTTGCCCTAGCATCATTCGCCAGAATTGCAAAATGGTTTCCATAACCGTGATAAACATTTCGCAGAGGAAAGGGCTGGTCTAAAAGAGAGAGGCTACTTCTGCCTTTCGCATGCGTCGCCATTTCGCTCATTCATCTTATACTCAATGTGTGAATTTCTTATACTATTAAATGCCAAATAACATGCATATTAAATAAAATCTAGAAGCATATATATTAAATACCAAATATCATACATATTAGAAGCATGCATAATTTATTATTATTATTATAACAGATCTAGAATCATGCGTATTAAATGCCAAATAATATATGGCAGAATCAATGAAAATTATGTGAAGTTGTAGCATTATAGCATTATCATTGTCTCTGATTCTGAATTTCCAGTGGGAAGAGTATTGTTGAATCGAAGAAGATAATGGTGGTGCAACTCCTAGTTGAGGAATAGGAAATGGTCTCTTTGTTTCTACTGCATAAGCTCTGCATAGGACATGGACATCCATCAAAGAATAAAGAATAGACGAATTTTGTGGGAGGGGAAAGATGAAAAAAACCACATCAAAAAGTTATTACCATTACAATCTATGCACTTGTATAGGAAATGAAAAAGTGAAGACACAAAATTGATCCCTGAAGCATCTTTTAGAGTTTTTGCACAACAGTCTAGATATATTTAATTGAGAAGAGAGATTATGGTGTGCTACGCTTTCCAATAATAATAGGAATATGGATATCTTTAATTGAGAAGAGAGATTATGCAGACTATTCTTTAATTGAGAAGAGAGATTATCCAAACTGTTCTTGATTAAATGCCTAGAAATGTTGTCTTATGAAATACTACTACAACATATATCAAAAAAAAAAAGAATGTGATGAAAAAAAATTAAAAACATTTAAGAGAATGTGATTACGTTACGTGTGGATGACCGTGCAGATGACCTCTCCTTGAGGAAGAGATTTCAGCGAACAACACAGAGCCAATCACCTCTGCTCGAGGAAGAGATTTCAATGAATAACACAGAGCCAATCACCTCCGCTTGAGGAAGAAACTGTGCTGAGGAACACCCGTGTAGATGAATACTTTGATTGTAGAAAACACTAATTGCAGAACACCCATGTGTAAATTGAATACTCTGATTGCAGATTACCCATGTGGAAATTAAAATATTCTGATTGTAGAATTGAATCGATGTAATTGAAGAGAGGTCCTCTATATGGAGCAGCAAATTCAATCCTTTCAACTTCATTTTTCATTTTGTCACTACTTTATAGTATTGGAGTTTTCCATTTTGTCACTGCTAAGCTTAGTATTTGGAAGAGATATCAACTATTATAAAACTATACTTAATCCAATTTGAAATGCTCTTTTATTAAGATATTTTCATATCTTCAACTTCAATAGGAAAAGGGAAAAGGGAGAAAAAAAAACTGTTATCTACAACTTCTACTTCTACCAATCTAGTGCTATGCATGCATTAAAAAATCACAATGAAGATTGCAGTTCTTTACCTTTAAATAATTGCATTTTCCTCTGTAAATATCAGCTCAAGAAAAATAATAATAATAATTGTTGGGATCTACAATCCCTAGAGAAAACCGTTGCATCCTTCCATTCATTGATTTGACAACACCAAAAAAATTGACAATGAAGAGTGGAGTTTTCTAACAAATAAGAACATTTTCCTCTGCAAACTTCATCTCACTAAAAATAAAATATACCAATCACTGTTTATAGTCTGATATCTGTTGCATGAAAGGACTGTGACAAGCATAGTATTTACAAACTGGAAAATATTAACTATGATGATTAAGGGAAGATCGATATGATTTTAGTAGCATGTGCAGCATCACTAATATAACAATAAGGCACCAAACATTTTTGCTAAAGGTACACATGCAATAAATGCATACAAACATGATACCATTTCAGATATTTGAAAAATCTGACTGTTACAAGGAGTGTTTGAGCTATGGAAAACAATCTAGGAAAACAATCTGCTCCATTTGGTGTCCCAGAGTGCGTTCAAATCTGCCATTAAAATGTTTAACTCTTTTAGATCAAAATGTAACTCACTGTATTATTAGTGATTCAGATATTAAGATTAAAAAAAATGATGCAAAAATACTCTCTACAACCAAATTGTTCTCAAATGCAGTGCCCATTTTATATGCCTCTCTGGAATACCATTCCATGAATGGATCTACATAGCTAGTGCATAGCCCATTGGATTTGATATGCACAAAAAAAGTTTATATGGCACGGGCAAGGATGCTAGGGTCAGAGAGAAGCGTTGTTGGGTCTTTTGCTTTGAACTATGTGTAAAGTAAACTACCTGAAGGATATTTTGAGACCAAACAAATCATGATGGACTAGGAATCAACACCTATACTCTATGCATACTGGCTCTTACCGTTTAATAATCGATTTTTACTGTGCTCTATAAAAGAAGGTTTTATCAGAGATTATCACAGAAACCTTTGATCTTGATGATGGAATATATAATATACTCGTTACTCCCCACCCCAATTTTAAATGCACAAATCAGGCTAATTTTCTGGTTAAGATAAACTATAAATCGTTAAGATTTTTTGAGTCTACTCTTACAAACTACATTTTGTTTATGACTTTGATACATTATAAACATATTTGTTCATGAAATTAAGGGGAATCCTGAAGCCAATACATTTCACCAAGCACGCGGAAGAGGTAAGGTAGTATATAGAAATTGGCTTGCAAATGGAGAAAGTTCAGGCACAATCAGACTGCACGATGACTGAACCAATATTGAGCATAACATTCACAGACAAACATCTACCATATACCCGTTTCCAACGTACGTAGACTGCTAATAATAGATTTGAAACCTTCTCGAAATCCTTTCCTCCTCCTACTTGATCCATACACGAAGAAACCTGCACCTTGTGGGGTGGTGAAAAATAAAATCTGGATTAATCATTACTAAATAGAAAAAATGCATCCATTATTCCTGGTAAAAGAAAAATGTGAAAGAAATTGTTCATTATACCTGTTCAAATGCGAGCAAAAAGTGAAATGCCTCTCCTCAAATCTGAATTCAATTAATAGTGTTATAGTCACCGTTCCATATTCTTTACGGTTCATTTTATCTTCGTTCTCATCGGAGTTTCAATGGCATTGCTTCGTGTGGCTGGCGTTAAGGAATCTTTGATAGCTTGGAACAGTTACAACTCGGGTTAATCTTCACTTCTGCATGCAGAACTGATAAGAATATAAAACACTTCTTTTTTCTTACATCATTATTGGTGATGACCCATATATGATGCCATTGTAGGTTACGCCTCTCGGCGTAATAAAATGATTTTAGCCTATCACAATAACAAGTATTAATAACGCTTCTAACGAAATCATAATATTTCCAAAATTATAAGAATATTTTATAATAATTGGTTACTACACGTACTAATAATACTTCTATCAAAATCATAATATTTTCAAGATTATAAAAATATATTAGAATATTTTATAATAACAATAAAAGAAATTGATGTACTTTTCATTAAAGGAGTACGACTTTACGACTTTATGGTGCTCGCTTTATCATTAAACCACCTACCCATAAAATAAAAATAACATGTCGATATAACTATAATTTATTTAAATACAGCTAAATTCCCAGCAATTTAAAATATTAAAATAGAAGTATAATTTTTAGATTCCACCAGGCTGTAGCTTAACTACACCTGTCATTTTGGACTTTCTTACAATCTTACGGGCAAAAAATTTCTTCAAATAAGACAAAAAGTACCTAGTACCTAGTACCTACTGCCAACTTCTAAATTTTCTAGACTTCCTCCAAGTAAAGACAAAGTCAAAATAAAAAATCAAACCAACGTATGTTATTGGAAAATTAAGAATCTTGTAACACCAATGACTTTGACTTACTCGACCAAAGCGCGTAAGTAAGGAGTATATTCATTCTGGGAGAAGAATTATATACAGAAATTCAGGGCACTGTTTTTCTTAGAAGAACCAATGACTGGTTTTTGCCAGCTAAGATCCCTTTTCAGCATAGTGCTGCCATGGCTGTTGTTCAGCTCATACTTTGCCAGCGCCAAGACTTTCAGCTATGGAGATTTCAACGAATCGAGTATAATACTGCTAAAGGATGCTTCAATACGCTCTCATCGGGTGCTCACCCTAACCAATCAAACCCAACGTACAATGAGTCGTGTTCTGTACCCCAACCCCATCAAAATAAAAGCCAGCAATAATTCAGTTTTGTCATTCAGCACTACCTTTGTCTTCTCCATTGCAGCTCCATCTGAGGGAATGCATGGGAATGGATTAGCCTTCATCATGGCTCCAAATAAGTCCATAGTAGGAGCCACAGATTCTCAGTATCTTGGACTCTCCACGCCTACAACAAATGGGCTTGAATCCAACCATTTTCTAGCAGTCGAATTTGATACAGTTTATGACCCTGATCTTGGAGATATAGACGACAACCATGTTGGGGTTAATAAAAATGGCGTTAAGTCATTCGCATCTCAGCCCGCAGCCTATTGGACTGACAAAGGTCATTTCAACAATTTGAGTATGAAAAGTGGAGAAAATATCCAAGCCTGGATTGATTATGATCATGTTAAAGACCGACTTAATGTGAGTATTGCAGTCGTCGGGATACAGAAGCCTGTGCGACCTTTGATATCAGTTACGAAATTCAATCTTTCTGCAGTTTTGAAGGAAGAGGTGTATGTGGGGTTTACTGCATCCACAGGGACTTATGCTATTGAAGGTCATTACATTCTCGGCTGGAGCTTCAGTACGGAAGGTAATGAAAATATAAGATTGATTTATAGTTAGGTAAAGAAAAATTGGGGATACCAGTAAACCCCAAAAGTTCAGTTTTTGATTATTGGATTCGTCCAAGAGGTGGGGGGTTTTAAAATTTAGTTCAATCATTGTTTTTCTTTAGTTCCATCTGCAAGTTATGTGCTTCTATCGTTACTCTGTGTTGATCTATTCATCTGGGTCTGTACTTTCAACAGGGAAAGCACCGCCCCTAGATCTCTCAGATCTACCTTCATTCATCAAGAAAAAGCCGATAACTAGATCCAGAGGCTTTACGGCAGGTCTGACTGTAGCATCTCTGGTTGTGTTCCTTCTTGCCGTTCTGTTTGCGTTACTTAAAGTGAAAGAAATAAAAGAGAGGGAGAAGATTGAAGAATGGGAGCTAGAGTTTTGGCCTCACAGAATTCCCTACAAAGAGCTAAAGGCTGCCACACAAAACTTCTGAAATGATCAGCTGGTGGGCTGCGGGGGTTTCGGACGAGTTTACAAGGGCGTTCTCGGCAGAAGTGGCCTGGAAGTTGCAGTGAAATGCATCACAAAGGACTCTACTGCAGGAATGAAGGACTTTATTTCTGAAATCTCCAGCGTGGGTCGTCTCCAGCACAGAAACCTTGTTCAATTGCGGGGCTGGTGTAGGAAAAACAAGGAGCTGTTTATTGTTTATGACTATATGCCAAACGGAAGCCTGGATAAATTGATATTCGCAAATCCAAAAGAAAAAACAGAAGTTCTTTCTTGGGCCCGAAGATATGCAATTCTGAAGGGCATCGCTGCAGGGTTGTTGTATCTTCACGAGCAATGGGAACGCAGAGTGGTTCACAGAGACGTGAAATCAAGCAATGTGTTGCTCGATTCAGAGCTTAACGCAAAGCTTGGAGATTTTGGGCTTGCTCGTTTGTACGATCACACCCAAAATCCACAGACAACTCGGGTCGTGGGGACTGTTGGGTATATCGCTCCAGAAGTCACGAATACAGGGAAAGTTACTCCAAGCTCCGATGTATTCAGCTTTGGTGTTGTTTTGCTGGAAGTTGCATGTGGCAGGAGGCCCGTAGATTTGTCCAAGGAGAATGAACAGATTGTTTTGGTGGATTGGGTGAAGAATTCATACCAAAATGGAGAAATCTTGCACGCAGCTGACCCAAATCTTGATGGTGCGTATGATGCGGAAGAAATGGAATTAGTGCTGAAATTGGGATTGGTTTGTTCTCATCCTGAACCAGAAAAAAGGCTTGGCATTGGAACGGTCCTGCAAATACTGGAAGGCCAGGCACCTTTTCCATCTCATCAAATTCAGTGGATTTCATATGATACGAGTTGCAAAGATTATGGCAGTGGTGTTGTTCATATTACAGATGAAGAAGTAACTGCTGATCAATTGGGTTCCGTTCCTGTGTCTGTGGAATCTGCAACCACTTCAACAAGCCATGGTTATGACAAAGATTCTGATTATGATATAGGCAGATGATTTTATAAGTCTATAGAGGCTCCTGCAATTATATGCTACATTTCAATGGATTTCTACTTCTACAGTTGTATGTTTGTGGTGTGGTTAGCACTTAGCAGCAATGCTCTGTTCTCTGGTTTCGCTGCTCTGCAGCCGTTGAAACTCTGTACTCATTCAATGTTTATTAATATCCTTATTCCACCTGTCAAAAAGTTGTATGTCAATTTGTTGAAGGTAATCTGTGAGGATGATAGTATGTAACAACGGTTCAAATCTGGGAAATAAGTACTGATTAGGTTTGACAGAAAAAAGTTATTAATTTTAGTTCCACACCTCCATTGAGGTAGGTTAGATACCTAACTGATTTTGACAAATAGATAAATAACAAATCATTAGATGTATAAAAATTGAGTTTTATTATTGTAAATTAATGAATCTTTATATATATATATATAATAAATCATATGACATAATTTTACATAATTTAAGATTGAATTACAGGATAGAATCTTATCTTTTCAAGTTGGAGAAAACAACCTTAATGGCATCAGCTTAATCTTTGTCTCATCTCCAAACTTCATATATAGATCTTTGCTTACAAATGCTATAAGATCTTAATAATTGACTTTTAGTTGGACATTAAGCATCATATTTTCTTACATCACACAAGCATTCAAGACAAAATTTTAAGAGAATTTAAATATTACAATCTTTATCTTCATTGAAGAAACAAAATAACTAAAGAAATATCATGACACTAATAGAAACATAATTATAATTTGTCTTGAATAACATTATGATTCATAAGAACTCCTTAACAAAATAGCTTTTCTTTTAAATAAGTAGTTTATTTTTTTCAGTTTTTTTTTAATATTCATTAATTTTATTTAAATTAAAATTTTTGTTTTGTTCTATCTTTAAATATCTAAACAAAAAAAATTACATGTTCGAAAGAAAAATTATTTAAGTTAATCCAGACAAACAATAATATTATTTAAGAAATGATGACGAGATTTCTATCAATTTTACAATTTTAATAATCATTTTATAAATTAAAATACCACTAAAAATATAATAAATTATTTAAGATTAATGATAATGTCATTTCTATCAATTTTACAATATTAAACTGCCACTAGAAACAGAAACAAAAATTTTTTTTACAAATATTGCCACGCATTTATTATTCTAAATATTTGCTAGCGTACGCAATGCATTTTCGTCTTAAAGTCCAAACTGAGAGGCGTGGATGTTTCTTCGAGGAAAACGCGATGGGTAGCTCCTTATTTTTTGCCAAAAACATATTAAACGAACTTCCATGTGCGTTCTTGGACATCATCTTAACCACAAGAATGTGCTTAGCAATATTACTTTCATTCCTGTAATTTTTTGTAAGATATAATTTCTTTTCCATATTCAATATCTTGCATCTAAACATCATCTTAAATAGTTTAATCTTATTTGGTTCACTATTTCTGGGTTTTAAAAAAAAGGGTGCATTAAAATTATTTGTTAATAAAATTTGTTCAAATTGTTAGTAATATTAAATTAAAATATTGAAAGTTTATATGTGTGTATGTATATGTATATGATGAACAATTTTATATATCATCTATAAAGTAGAAATGGTATGGTGCAAGTTTGTTACGGATAATGTGGAATTTAATAATGCAGACTCAATAGAAGGATGGAAATGGAAATATTTTGAGAATCTTAACTTGCCTATAGAAGATATCGAACAACTCCAAAATATCCTTAAAGACATAACAATAATTTTCATAAATTCAAAAGACAAATTGGTTTGGACAGGGGCATCCTTGGGCAAATACAATTCAAAGGAAGGATATAGAGCTGTAATTAAAATGCAGAATTGGATCACATATGACCTACTGTTTCATCTTTGCTGGGATAAATGGGCTCTCCTAAATAAGGTATGTTTACATGGGCCTCACTTCAAAAGAAAATTCTAATAATAGAGTAGTTTAAAAGAATAGGCCTCCAAGGTCCATCAAGGTGCGCTTTATGTGAAAAGGATGAAGAAATAATATATCACATGTTTATTATTTTCCCTTTTGCTCAAGAATGTTGGCAATGGTTATGTGCCAAATTGGGTTGGATAACTATACATCTAAATGATATAACCACGTTATTTAAAAGCTGGCCAATTCTCAATAAGGAATGAACCTATAAGGGATTATGGATAGCAACGCCCTCAATAGTAATATGGGAAATATGAAAATAAACGAATAGAATAATCTTCAAGGAAAAAAGGGTAGAAATGAAATTTATCCACAACAAAATAGAAGTAGCAATTGCAGGAATCACCAATAGTAGATTAGCAAGTCATCCATGTAACAATGCAAAATTCACATTTTGGGATAATAGAATAAGGAAATTGTAGGATGGCCTCAAAATCCCTACATATGCTGGCCCAAAAGGGAATTTCAATGAAGAAGAGAGGAAAAAATGTGTTTGGGTCCCTCCAAAACATGGTTTGTTTAAGCTCAATTTTGATGGACCTTCAAGGGGAAACCCAAGCATATTAGGAGCTAGATGTATCATCCATAAGTGGGATGGACTAATTGTGGCAAGGGTAGGTAAACCATTGGAACAAGACACCAATAATATTGCAGAATTTAAAGCTCTAATCTTGGGGATCCAAATTAGCAAAAAGTTAGGAATCGAGAGGTTGAAAATAGAAGGAGACTCGTGTTTGGTAGTAAATATCATAAGAAAGGAAGAAATACCAAACTAGAGGATTGAACCCTTACTACTCAAAGCGTTAGAAGAAAAGAAAGCCTTTGAAGAATTAAATATTTATCATACATACAAAGAAGGAAATGTGATAGCTGATTAGTTGTCGAATAAGGGTACAGATGGTGAGATTATTAAATAATTAAATCAAGAACTACTTCTCTAATTAGATAAGCACTGATATTTGATAGATCATATTTGATGTTTATTTTCGCTTCAAAAAGGTATTAGATAGATATTTTGATTCGTAATCATTTATATATTTAGAATTAGACTTTGTAGGGGGTGATTTGGTTTGGTAATGGTGGAAGGGTTGCATTATTTATAATATTTGAAGACATGATGTTAAGGTAAACGGGTTTCACAGGGACCCAAAACCTTAAAGTTTTACAAAAATCCTAGAAATAACCATTATAGTCTGACACCAATAGCAAAAGAAAAATGAAATTGGGCCAAGCCCGCAAAAGAGTCTACAAAACACCAACGATTAAGACAAACACAAATGTAGACCTATTGATAAGAATGCACCAAACCTGCATTCTTTTGAATCACTTTCCTGTTGATATCCTCCAACTCATCCATGATATTTGAAGACATGATGTTGTGTTTTGTTTTTTTAATAATTAAATACAATATACAACATAGGCATTTATTAATCAAAAAAAGAAGTAGTGTAGCTATATGAAATGGGAGTATGAATTATCTAAGAGTCAAGGTCGATATGAAGCCTTGCACTTAACATATTTGATTATTGGTGGGCTCATTAAGAACTTGAAGTGTACTAAATTGTATCTCTTTACAACTTCACACTTTTTGGATCCACTTTGGTGGTTGTGCCTAATGTGTATCTAATTTATGTTTAATTGTGCTCAATTTTGAGACTGATTTTATTAAATTGGCCCTTTCCCCTATTCACAACCCTTTTTCTAGTTCAAACTACTAGGACTAGGGTACCTAATACCTCTATCAAGGCAATTTCATTGAGAAATTCAAAATATGAATGTTGACTATATAAGTAGTAGAAATTTGCCCTCCAATTAACCCTCGCCAAAAATTGAATCTGAAAAGGTGTAAGTTGCATATAAATACAACTCCCTCTCTTATTTGAAACTCTAACTATCAACTATCATTTTATAAGCATTGAATCAAAATTTTTGAAGGTAATTCAAGCCTTATATGAGACTTCATGCTAATAGTTTCATGTTGTAGCGTCGTAAATTATACGCACTTGCTAGGGTGGTACAATTTCACACCTAGTTTAGCACCCGCCTTGACGTATTTTGCATTTTGCATTGCATTTCCCCTTTAGCACTTAATTAATTAAATTAATTAGGTCTAAGGTTCTATTTTATCATCTCCCATATCATAAAGTTGGGCCCTTTTCATTAAAGTGTGCCCCTTTCATTTTATTCCTCCAATACATCATTTAATCAAAAAACCTAATTAGGTCCTATTTTGAACTTGGGGGCTTGATTTCGGGGGTCAAAACATCTTGAAATCACCTGTAACTTCGGGATTCTCTCTAAAATCATCATATCCGACGGCCCTGAAAATTTGGTGAAAAGTTGTTAGGACCATGGCGCCCGGAGTGCACACGGTCCCGGACATTTTTCCCAAAATTTTAGGAGCACGATCCAATCATAAAATAAAGCTTAACCCCAAGAAATTGGCGAGAGATTCCATCTCTAAGTCGGCCTAAAGTTGAAATTAAGACCTAGGGTTTCATATATAAGAGCTCTCTTTCTTCATTTGAAAGGATCTGATTTTTGGTTTCAAGGCCTTCTACGCAGCGAAAGAGCAGATCTTTGAAGACTTCATCAACATTCAACATCCATCCATCAAGCATTCATCAAATTCATTCATCCATTTAGGGCTTTGAAGACATTGAAGAGCAATAAGGGATCACCGACTGAAGATTGGCTTGTACCCCTCCCTTGGGGTTGGGTATGATTTCATGTTGTTTTCATGTCTTTGCATAAGCCTCATTATATCATTTGTGTTCATGCTTTAGATCACTCTACATCTTGATTTGGAGCATTTACATTATCATTTACAAGCAATTAGGGTTTACTTTCTAGGTTGCTCTAGTTTGCTTACTTGCATTTTAGGATCTTGCACACACACAAGGTCTGCACACACATTGTTGTTACAATACAACTTGGCTATTCATGGAGGTGGAAATCACCAAAGTGGGGGTTTGACTAAGGCAAAACCCTATATAGCCGCCCACCATACCTTTTCAGATATAAGTCTAGGTTTCGGGATTCGGACGACACCGCAAGTTGCAGATCCGACGGAAGCAGACGGAGACTAAACTTCACACCAAATTCCAGTCTAGAAAGCTAGGACAGGGGCGTGAGGCACCCTGGTCCTGCTAGGACAGGGGCGCTAGGCGCCTTGGTCCCTGGGACAGGGGCGCTGGGTGCCCTGGTCCTTCTATCAGACAGCAAGTTTCAGCATTTTTTCGACAGCTTTTCAGGTTGTAAAACAGCAGTTTCAGGAGCAGAATTAGGACAGTGGCACCCGCGCCCTCGTCTAGAACATTTTCACTCAGATTTTAACTCTGGGTACACATCTACATTCTTGTCTTGTCCTTGTGTTTACAATTTTCCATTGTTTAATCTTAATTCTGCAATCGTGTTACTAGTTCATACTTGCACTTTGGGGTTAAGAATTGAACTTGCATCATTCTATCTATCATTTGTAACAAAGGAATAGAAATCCTAATAGGTATCCGGTGGCTCTCTCTTCCACAAAAAGAAGTAGCCAATTGTGTGATACCTCTAGGCTCTTTCGTATTCCACAAGTGTGTGATTGAAAGTGAGATTAGGGCATGTTTGCTTAGTGTCACTTTTTCCCCCACACATTTTGGTGAACCCAACGTGAATCTTATTATTGCTTTCTCTTGCATTACATTTGTTAGATCTAAATCTAGATTTAGTGTGTTTCATTTAAGTTTCATTTTTTTTTATAAAAAAAAAAAGAAGGAAAAGAAAGACTGTGTTTTGTTTCTTTGCATTGTGTGCAATTTTTATTTCAAAATGTCAGATTTTTATTTGCAAGGTGTTCATATTTGTGATGATTATGAGTTAGATGAAGCTTTAGATGAGTTTTTGAAACCTAAAGATACCAAACCTTCATTTTACCAAAAACTCATAAACATTGTTACTATGCCATTTCGTTGTGATTCGAAAGATAAGTCGAATGATTCCTCTCAAGGGTACATTCCTATCAACTCTTCCACTAAATCTAGTAACATGGTTGTTTTCAATGATCCCCTCTATGAAGAGATATCTCCTTTTGAATCAAAAGATAAACCTTTTAATAGATATGATCATGCTTTGTTGGATGATGCCCTTGATGACTTTGTGGCTCCTAAAAAACGCTCCCTTCATGAGGATCCTTTTGTGCAAGAAGATGACATTATCCCTACATTTCCTAGTGATGGCATTTCCTTTTCCAACAAAATTCCCACTAGAGCTGATGAATTAATGATAAATGCTTACCCTTCTCCTAAAGTTTGTCTTACCCATAAGCATCCCTTAGAGAAAGAAGATGAAATAAAAAGCAATTTCCTTAATTCTCTCTCCCCTAAAGATCATATTGAACATATTTTGAGGAAAGAGGATGAGTTTAACACATCTATTGATGCTCTCCCTCCTAAGGATGAGGAATTAATAAACAATGTTATCTCCTCTCCCAAAATTGACAATACTTCAAACATTCCTTTCAACAACCTCACTATTTGGGATGAACCATTAGAAGAAGGTATAGATTATTCTCTACCCCTAGCCAAAGGGGATGAAATCAAGATTGAAAACTCCCTTGATAGTTTGTCACCTTCCTTGAATCTCAATCATTCTCCCTCTAAAAATAAAGCATTTCCCTCTCCTCAACTTGGTTCTACTCATAAGGAAACCCTAGCTCAAAACAAGATGGTTAACATCTCTCTCAAAGATCTCCATCTCAAAAGTGAGACTTTAGAGAGTAATGTTGATCCTTCTCCTAGAGAGTTTATTCCCCATGTAGGTCCTTTGATGATAGAGGATGATATGACCTTTCCTAGTATTACTCTTCCTACTGGAACATCAATGCTTACCCCTTGTCTCTCTCCTAAAATTGATCTAATCTGTGATAAGATTTTAGTGCAAGAGAAGACTATCAATAATTCTTCCAACACTTCTGTTCATTCCTCTAAACCATCCTCAATTAATTTGATACATGTGAATGAAACACCTAACAAACCTCTCTCCACTGTCCAAGGTGCCTATCCTTCTCAAAATTCTCAACCTTTAAATAAGCCTATCTTAGTGGTCCAAGGTGGTTATGCTAATGATTCTTTTTGCACTCCTAAGAAACTGTAGCGTCCTAAAATTGTGACACTTGCAATTTCGACTGCATTTCAGTCTTCACGATGGCGACGCAAAACGCAACCTGAATGGAGACCCCGAAACCTGATTATGACACTGAAAACTGCATTTTCTTGCACCCTGGCCTGAACCTCCTTTGCACCCTGGCCTGAACCTCCTTTGCACCCTGCTGTCCCGGGAGGTGGGACCAGAGTGCCCAGCGCCCTGGTCCCCCAGGACCATGGCGCCCAGTGCCCTGGTCCCTGGGTCCTATTTTGGGCCCAGTCTCCTTTGGACTTCGGGTCTTTTTTGTTTGCAATTTGGAAAATAAACTTTCCTGGTCGGCTTAAGGTCGGGAAAATCAGTCTATCAACCCTAATTGACAAGTATATAAACTACATTTTCCTCTATCATTAGGATATACATACATGAGGGAAAAAGCGTGGAAACTATATTCAAGCATTCCTTCAAGCAATTGATCATTTCAAGTCTCCATTCAAGGCTAAGTGTTGCATTCAAGACAAGGATTCAACCATTGAAGAGGAGATCACATACTACATGCTACATACAACATACAAACATACAACAAAAAACAACATCTAAACCTTCGCACATAAGGATACAAACATCCTTAGAACAAGGTATTAGTACTTGTTTTACAGTCATTTACATTTACAGCACTTGCTCATTTCTTGGTTAATTCCAAAATTGGGGTTTGACCTAAAGGCAAACCCCTAATCCCTAACCCCCCAATCGTCTTCGCTTTTCTGTGTGTAGGTTGCAGGTACGCGGCTGAAATTGAAGATCTGGAATCCTTGTGCAGAGACGAACAGATCCCCCTTCATTTCGCGGATTTTTCGGAGGACCGTGGCGCCGGGCGCCATTGTCTCGACAGCTTTCGCTCAAATTTGCAGGACAGCGCCGTATCAACATTTTACTGCTAATTCCAGGTCCGCAGCTTCATACTGTATCCCTATCTCAGTTTATAAGCGAATCTTTGTCACTTTCTATGCATTCCTAGCTTAATTCTTCTATGCACATTCTTTACAAAAGAGGGTAGCCTTGCTGTCATAACCCTTGAAACACATTTAGCATCCAATCTTGCATTGCGTGGGATTGGATCTTGTGGGTTTCAACCCCTCTTTTGAATGTAAAGTCTCCCTTAAGTGAAAACCATCAACCCTAGAGTGAATCTCCCTTCTCTCTCCTTGGAGTTGGAAGAGGGGAGAGCAACTAGGGTTCGATCGTGATTTTCCGCTTTACATTTTGGTGAACCCGACGTGAACATCCTTTCTGATTATTCATGGTTAGATCTGAAAATTGGATTCCTTGATTACATTTCCATGTTTGATCTTTTGCAAAATTTTAGAGGTGATTGCATAAAAAACCCTAAATTTTCTTTTTAAGTAATTAAACTTGTGAAATATTTAATTGTTAATGATTGTTTCAGATCTGCCCTTCTATTACAAATTATCAATTCATATCTATGCTTTAATTTTGAAAATTAAGTGGTTAAGTGTCAAAACCCTAATTTTTGAAACCCTCTTGATTCAACCTTTGTCTGACAATTTCACTGATCAAAACATCTCCAAATCAGCTGTAACTTTGGATTCCGCAATAAAATCACAATATCTTTCATCCCTGAAAATTTGGAAAAAAGTTGCGAGGACCGTGTGCACTCCGAGCGCCATCGTCCCTGACATTTTTTTCGAAATTTCGGGAGCTAGATCTTACTGTATTTTCCTGCTAAAATCCAGAATTTTGGCTGATTTTATCAATTTTAACACCTTCAAAATTACAGTCAAAGTTGGTCTTGTGATTGCTTGGATTAAGGCTTCTAAACATTCAAAAATCATTGAAACTGAAATTTTGTGTCAAAATTGTGTTCTTACCGTCCTAAATCTGAAAAGTGTATTTGCATTCATTCGAAATTTCAGTGCTTTATTCAAATTCTTGCAATTCGTGACTTTTGAAATTAAGTGCTTAATTACAACAACTTTAATTTCCGCTTTCAAAATTGAATTTTGCATGAAATTGAGTCAATTTTTAAATTTCAAAATTTGTATTGCTCTTGACATTCCCTCTAAAATCATAAAATTCAAAATTTCAGTTTCCCTCTCTTTTTCAAAAATTCAAATTTTGCATTTTTCGACAATCTTGGTAGGGTTCAATTTCGAGATAGCAACTTTAATTTGGCCTATCTACAGATTGTAAAATCACTCAATTTTTTCAGATTAGCTCTAAAATCATCATACCTTTCATCCCTGCAAATTTCGAAAAAAGTTGCAAGGACCGTGTTGCACTCCGAGCGCCACGGTCCCGGACATTTTTTCTGAAATTTCGGGAGACTGTCGTGATTGCATTTAACAACTTAAATCCAGAAGATTGGCTGATTTTATTGAAAATTGCTACCTCTAAATTCAAAATCTTCTCTCTCTTTCTAGTGCATGAGTTTTACAACAATAAGCCCTACTTACACTATTCCCGTTAGACGAAGCCGTAGAATTAAGTCTTTCCGAGGTTTAATTACCGAGGAGATGGAACCTAATTTGAATAGTCTTTTTAACGAGGACATGGGTAATTCCTCTAATCCTCCTAATGATGAAGAAGCTCTCCATGATGTTTCTGAAGAACAACTTTCGAAATTGGATAACCAATTTGACGATTTTCGACAATGGATGTCTCAAGAATACCCCGATAGTCAATCTCTTCCTTTAATTGAGGTTCTAAAATGTATGCTTCAAAGTGATAAGAATGGAATTGATATTTTGCGTGGTATTGCACACATTGTGGATTCGAATGTGATGCCTATGAAGAGTTGTGCTGAAAATTTGGGTTATACACAACCTCCTACTCAAGTCAATCATTCTATTCCTTTGATGACTTGTATTGCTAGCATACCTACCTTTACATCAAACATAATGGCTACTTCTACACAAGACATTCCTCCTGTGATCACCAGTCATGGGGCCAATCCTTCTTCTTCAATTAACCCTCTTCCTTCATTCAATCCGATTTCTTCATTCACTCCTTCAATGAGTGTCCCTATTATATCTCCACAAATGAACATGACGCAAGGGGGCAATTCATTCAATCATTTCATTCCTCCTTGTAGTGTTCCTCTTGTCCAATCATCTCCTATGACTAATTATCATAGAGTCCCACCACCTTACTCTTTACCTTCTTTCAATAACATAACACCTCCATCACAATCTAACACGTCTAATATGAACTCTTCGACTGAAGCGACCATTAGCAATCTTGCACAAACTGTCTCTTCTTTACAACAACAAATTGCCTCTATGAATCAATCTAAGTTTAGTGTGCCCACATTTGATGTTGCGAGTCCACTTTCTCTTGACATTGTTCGAGCTATCCCTCCTAAACATGTTGAAATTCTGCATTTGGAGCTTTATAATGGTAAAGGAGATCCTCTAACACATGTTAAGACTTTTCAAACAATTTGTACCGATTTTGCTTATGACCAAAGGTTGCTGGCAAAATTGTTTACTAGAACATTAAGAGACAAAGCCCTACAATGATATTGCTCGTTGCCTTCCTATTCTATTACTTCTTTTGAACAACTTGCAAATGCTTTCATTCAACAATTTCAAAACAATATAAGTCCTAAAGTTACTTGGATTGATTTAATGCATTGTAAACAAGGTGTTAAAGAAAAAGTGACTGATTTCATTGGTAGATATAAGCATTTGTATGCTCAAATTTCTTTTCCAGTGCCTGACAATGATATTCAAAGAATCTTTATTTCTAATTTACAAAAAGATATTCGAGACAAACTTCTGTTTTCTGAGTTTACTTCTTTCCAACAGTTGTGTGCAACTCTTCACAATTATCAACTGACTGTGAGTCAAATGGAACAATCACATCCTATGGCTCCGAGTGATAAGGGTGATAGCAGTCAACAACCATTTGGGAAGTTTAAACCGAACAGAGATTCCATCAAATTCAATGAAAACATCATCAACAACAATGTGAATGCAGCATCAGGTGTGCCTCCTATTTCTAAATTTTTCAAGAAAGAAAGAAAGTATACTCCTTTGAATGAATCATTGCATAGTATTATGAATAAGTTATTGGAACAAAATGTGCTTACTCTTCCTCCTATAAGGCAAATAGATCTGGCAAAGATTACTTCACCTTATTTTGATAACAAAGCTTTTTGTCAATTTCATCGTCAGCCTGGGCATGATACTGAAAAATGTTTTTCTTTAAAGAGTAAAATTCAAGATTTGATTGATAATAATACTATTTCTGTTTCTGGAGTGAATGATAAAGGCAATACATCTATAGCTCCTCCTAACCAAAATCTTCAGATTTTCACTGATCCATTACCTTCTCATACCTCTAATGCGATTGAGGCTAATGATTCCTCTCTCTCATCTGTTGGTCTTGTGTCTATGGCTCCGAATGTGATTAACTTTGTAGAGCAGCAAGAAAACCCTAAAGAACCTTCCATCACATTTGATTCCAGTGAAACCATTAGGGCACCTGATGGTCCTTTATACATAGTTGCAAAAGTCAAGAATACACCTTGCCGTGGAGTGCTTATTGATCCTTCGTGCATGGTTAATGTTATTACTGAAGAATTTCTTTTTACTTTGCAATTGAATCAAGTGATCTATGACAAAACAGATGTGATTGTGAAACTATTTGATGCATTTTGTTCTCCTACAATTGGTTCTATTACATTGCCTATTGAGGTCCATAACAAATCTCTTGATGTGAACTTTGCTATTATTCCATCTTCCGAACAATTTCGTGTGAAGCTTGGCTATCCTTGGCTATCTTCCATGAAAGCTATTGCTTCTCCTATTCATAAGTGTTTGAAATTTCCCCATAATGGTGAAGTTGTTACTGTCAATCATAGTCTCTTTAAACCAGCTGAAAGAACTTCTAGCGTTCCTATTGATTACTTTTGGCCTAAACAATTCCAATCTCTTCCTCCGCGAAGTGATCATCTTTTCAAATCTTATCAAAAGTGGAAAACAGATATGATCCTATCTCTAAGTGAACCTAGAACACCCAAACTTGACATTCCTATCGTTCTTGAGAAGGAAGTTCTTCCTTTGAAAGATAAAACTAATGTCTTTTCTCAAGAAGATTCCCAACCCATCCCTATGGATGTGACTATGTCTATGCCTAATAAACTTCCTAAAAGTAGACCTATCCCTCCTCGTCATGATGGACTTGGTCTCCTTCCTAAACCAAAAATTCCTCCTTTATATGGAGCAGTCCCTCCTCCTTCTTTTTATAGAGAGAAGAGACCTTCTTCTTCTCCTATTATTCAACCTAAGAGACCACAACCTAAACACCCAAGTAATAAGGATGAGAACATTCCTCCTCCTCAATCTTCTTCACTTCCTACTAAGACTAGACGAAATCATTCTGCACGTGAACGCCGACGAAAGCATCGTCTTAGAGCTCAAGCAGTTGCTTCTCAAACTTTGCAATCTCCAAAAACACCTTCAACAAGCATTATTCCATTTTCTCCAAAATCTCCAAAACATAAGATACATGATGGTCTTGATCCTGTGCGAATTAAAGACCCTATTTTTATAAATCTTGATGATGATATAGATGAAAATGTTATTCATGATGAAAATGTTATTCCTCTTGCTTCTGATAGTGAATATGAACTTGTTGATATTGATAACCATTTATGTAATGAATTTTCTAAAGCACTTATCCTAGCTCCTAGACAAGAACAACGTGGCTTGGAACATGAACATAGCCCTTGTTTGGATCTTGTGATAGCTCCATCTGCTATGTTGAATGTTCCTCCTCTAGCATGTTCCCTGCTTTCCCGAAACATTGATCAGCAAGATCGGGGGGTAGATGACGTGCTAGACTAGTTACATTAGCATAGCAGATTCTCTCCTCCTCTCTTTCGTTACTTCTTCTATATGTTATTCTCATTCTTCTATTTGTTGTCCTTAGTGTTGTCTACTTGAGGACGATGCAAAGCATTGAGATCTCTTTTGGTCTTTCTCATGTTGACTCAAAAGACACATGTGTTCCCTTCTTCTAGGTGACCTTCCTTGATTGGGGAATGAAGAACAATTATGCATACATACATATGATATATATACATGAATTATCATACAGCATACTGACCCCGAGGAAAGCGAAGTCACCTCGTGCTTTGTGTTTTGTGTCTATTATCCTTGGGCTTATCTCACACTTGGGGGCTAAATCCTTGTGATAACGTGCTCCTTTCTTGTTTCTTATATGTATCACTACCTTAAAGCAATCACCCCCGGTGAGGCGTGTGCGATCGCTTTAACGTAGGAGGGCATACATCCCATTCATACCTTTTCAAGATACTTGAAAATTTCTTGGCGAACTTAGCTTTGCCTTGAAAATTTTCGGTATTCCTTTTGCATGACTCATAGTGAGGGAACCTTACTACTGACAGTCATGGTTCTCCCTCGTGATCTTCCCTTTACTTTGTCAATCGAAGTCGTAAGATCCTTAGTCCACTGGGGGCTTGGTGTATCTTGCCTCCTTGACGTGGTGAAAGTCTTTCAATGTTGTTTCCTTGTACTTTATCGGAAGTATGAGCATACATACTCCCGCTAAAGTGGGGGCTAAATGTAGCGTCCTAAAATTGTGACACTTGCAATTTCGACTGCATTTCGGTCTTCACGATGGTGACGCAACATGCAACCTGAATGGAGACCCCGAAACCTGATTATGACATTGAAAACTGCATTTTCTTGCACCCTGGCCTGAACCTCCTTTGCACCCTGCTGTCCCGGGAGGTGGGACCAGAGCGCCCAGTGCCCTGGTCCTTCAGGACCAGGGCACCCAGCGCCCTGGTCCCCCAGGACCATGGCGCCCAGCGCCCTGGTCCCTGGGTCCTATTTTGGGCCTGGTCTCCTTTGGACTTCAGGTCTTTTTTGTTTGCAATTTGAAAAATAAACTTTCCTGGTCGGCCTAAGCTCGGGAAAATCAGTCTATCAGCCCTAATTGACAAGTATATAAACTACATTTTCCTCTCTCATTAGGATATACATACATGAGGGAAAAAATGTGGAAACTATATTCAAGCATTCAAGCATTCAAGCATTCCTTCAAGCAATTGATCATTTCAAGTCTCCATTCAAGGCTAAGTGTTGCATTCAAGACAAGGATTCAACCATTGAAGAGGAGATCACATACTACATGCTACATACAACATACAAACATACAACAAACAACAACATCTAAACCTTTGTACATAAGGATACAAACATCCTTAGAACAAGGTATTAGTACTTGTTTTACAGTCATTTACATTTACAGCACTTGCTCATTTCTTGGTTAATTCCAAAACTGGGGTTTGACCTAAAGGCAAACCCCTAATCCCTAACCCCCCAATCGTCTTCGCTTTTCTGTGTATAGGTTGCAGGTACGCGGTTGAAATTGAAGATCTGGAATCCTTGTGCAGAGACGAACAGATCCCCCTTCGTTTTGCGGATTTTTCGGAGGACCGTGGCACCGGACGCCATTGTCCTGACAACTTTCGCTCAAATTTGCAGGACAGCGGCGTATCGACATTTTACTGCTAATTCTAGGTCGGCAGCTTCATACTGTATCCCTATCTCAGTTTATAAGCGAATCTTTGTCACTTTCTATGCATTCCTAGCTTAATTCTTCTATGCACATTCTTTACAAAAGAGGGTAGCCTTGCTGTCATAACCCTTGAAACACATTTAGCATCCAATCTTGCATTGCATGGGATTGGATCTTGTGGGTTTCAACCCCTCTTTTAAATGTAAAGTCTCTCCCCTAAGTGAAAACCATCAACCCTAGAGTGAATCTCCCTTCTCTCTCCTTGGAGTTTGAAGAGGGGAGAGCAACTAGGGTTCGATCGTGATTTTCTGCTTTACAGAAACCTATTATTACTGTGCAAGGAGGTTATTCTACTAAGAGCCCTTATGAGTATGCTAAGCAACTGACTAGAGAGAGTTATAATGCGGTTGCTCATACCTATAATACTAGAAATAATAGGCAGCCTAATCCTCCTCCTATTACTCCAGTTTCTCTTCCTAATCCTCAACCAATTCTTCCACAAGCTCCATGGATTTCACAAGTTCTTGGTAAGGAATATGATCTCATAGAACAACTTAAAACTACTCCTGCCAAGATATCCCTTTGGGATTTGATCCAAACTTCTTCCGCTCATCATGGAATGTTACAAGATGCCTTGAAAGATTTGAAGGTTCCTCCACCTAATACATCTAGTAATATAGTGTCTTTGGTTAACTCTGTGATGAATCCTAAAGCTCAAATTGTGTTTGCTCAAGATGAGTTGCCTACTAGTGAAATTCAACATCAATATGATCCCTTGATGATTGTGGTTATCATAAATGACACTGCTATAAGACGAACACTGGTAGATAATGGTTCTGGCCTTAATGTGTGTAGCATTAATCTATTGCATAAGATGAATGTGGATACATCCCTTATTGAGCCTGACTCTCATCCCAGTCGAGGCTTTGATAATGTGGCTAAGTCTTCATTAGGTATTATCACCTTACCCATCACAGTGGTACCTGTTACTTTGCCTACTCCTATCCATGTTATGTCGGGAAATCTAACATACAACTTGTTATTAGGGAGACCTTGGATTCACAGTATGCAAGTTGTCCCCTCTACATTGCATAGACAAGTTAAATTTATTTATAATAATAAGACATATACCTTGATAGGTGATACTAATTTTCAAGCTTGTTTGCAAACATCTACTTCCAAAGGGAGTTCTTCTAAGCCTTCCTCTTCTAGTGATGACTCGTTAAACAAGATACCTATGGATGAATCATTACCCTCTGATAATCAAAATTCTTTGGATGAGTCTAAAGTTCCTAAAGAAGATTCTTCTCAACTTGAATCTACACATGAAAAGGCTTTTGATCCTGAGAAGGTTCTCTGAGAAGGTTCTCGGAGAAGATGATTGGGGATCTCTTGATTTCAATCCCACCTTTGTAGGTGAGTATAGGGTTCCTCCTAGAGAGCTTAAAGTTAAAAAGAAGGAAGAAACTAGAGATCAATCAGTCTTACCTGAACCTATGAGCAATAATTTTGTGGCTGCTTCTCAAAATTCTCCTCACACCTCTAATTCTGAAGAATTTGATTCTTTGTCTTATGAAAAACCACCTTTTCTTTCTAAAATGGCTAATCGTTATGGTCGTGGTTTTCATATTTTGGCTAAGAGTGGCTACAGTGGAAATGGTTGTGGCGCAAATGAACAAGGAATTAAAGTTCCTTTAGAACATAACATGCATGAATATTCATTTGGACTTGGATATAATCTTTCTAAGCCCACCAAAGCATCTGAAAGACCATCTCTTAGTGTGAATGCTATATTTAGTAGTGATGATGATCTCACTTCAACTAAATCATCTTCTACTTCTATCAACTCTCATTCCCCTCATAAGGAAATCTTGGCGATGAACAAATCTCTTTATGACTCCCCTCAAATTTCTAAATCCACTTATGAATCTTTATCTCCCATTCATCATAAAGTCCTTTCCTCTAGGGATAAGGCTCTAATAAATTACACTCATCTTTCTAAGATTTCTCGTAACTTTCCTTCTTCAATTTTTATCACTTTATACATGTTTTTGATCTCACTTATAGTTGAGCATTTAGCATATCATATTCAAATACCTCATTCAATCTATCATGTCTTTAAATAACATTAATGGCTATTATGTTGCTCATCATTATGTGACATTAGTAGCTCATTTACTGGGGGCTCATTGTCATTCATGATGGTACAATTTCAAGTGCAATCATATTTTTGAAGCAACATAATAGCCTAATTTTTATATGTTATCTCTTGTTCCTATGGGGTAATAGTGTGGAAATATTGATCATCTTTTCTTAAGAATTCTCTTTTCCTAGATATGGGAGAAGATGTGTATTCTCTTTCTTATCCTACCCACTTCTTGTGAGGAGCATTTTACATACACTAATGTCTTGCTTGCATGAACTCATGTGAGTATGTAGTACATTTTGTTCATGTCTAAATCTCTCCCTGGAAGATTGTGTAAGTCCTTCTCATTGACCTTATCCTTGGGAGGCAATGATCTTTTCTTATTTTTATCTAAGGATCCACTTTTTCCTATTTCGTGGATGGTGTGAAATTTATTACTTGATGCTATTCCTTGTATACATTTGTTGTTGTTTGTTCAAGGATTCTCTCTTACAAGAGGTGTAAGTCCTTGACTACAACCTCTTTTGCACTTGGTAAAATACATCCATAATGAATTCACTCTCCCAATTGGGTTAAAAAGAGCGTCATCCTTCATTAAGAATCACTTTCAACTCGCAAAAGAAGGAAGTATTGCATTCTTATTCTCTTCTTTGTTTTATTCTAGAAGATGTTATATTTGTCTAAAAACAATTCCTCTCGGGGATAGGTGTCTTTTGTACAAAGATCTCTTCTCCTCTAAGGATCTCCTTTACACATACTACAAGATATCCCTTTTCAACTATCTTATCCTTTCTTAAAGAGTGCAAAACTCTCTTGTTTGGATCTATGACATTGTTGCATTTTTGGGGTATCTTCTTTTGTGATGAAGGTAGGTATCCTTGTTCTACTTTGCTTATGACATAAACATTACACTTTTTGAGCAATGGGTCATTCTCGGAACTAGAGCACAGACTCTTAGAGAAAGATGTCTCCATTTTTCTTTTATGCAAGGTGATTATTCTCAGAACCAGAGCACAGACTCTTAGAGCAAGATGTCTCCATTTTTCTTTTATTCAAGGTGATTATTCTTGGAACCAGAGCACAGACTCTTAGAGCGAGATGTCATTCTTTTGTACTATACATATACAGGTTGTAGCATACTCAGGCATAGACTCCTATGAGGTGCTTGTAACCTCACTTACACACACATGCACGAGGTCGAGTGGAACTAGCGGCATAAGGCTAGACTTTCTCACTCCCCTCCCTTACATGGATCACCTAGACAGACTCTAGGGGCTAGTTTTCCATGTCCTTTTTCCCATGGATCACCTAGACAAGATCTAGGGGTGAGAAGTCCACATTTTCTCTCTCACTATTCTTCTCATGGATCACCAATGTGTGTATTCATGCTTTTTTCCTTTCTTTTCTTCTCTTTGCATTTTGTTTCCATTTACATCCTTCATCTTGTGCTAGAGATCTCTCAAATATTCACACTCTTTGTTGTGTTGGAATTGAGATTTAGGCCTCTTTCTTACCAAATGATTCTCCATTATTTTTTGATCTCATATCAAATCTTCTTGTGAGAATTTGTCATCAATATTCTTTAACAATTCGAAGTGGTAAACATGATACCCTATTTCAACTCACTAAAATTAGCAAGCCGAAATAGGGGGGGGCATATAGCTACCCTCGAATTTTCATCACCTTCCTTAGTAAGCATTAGGTGATTTTGTGATCTAACGTGTATTTTGTAGGGTGCGGTTCCTAACTATGTACTGCAGATACCGCTGGGGGCTTCGTTCGACAACTTATGGATATATCCTTTTTCAAATAATGTTTATTTTTCTGTACTTTAGCTTGCATATGCACGTAGTGTTCATATGATCGCTAAAGTGGGGGCTAAATGTAGCATCGTAAATTGTACGCACTTGCTAGGGTGGTACAATTTCACACCTAGTTTAGCACCCGCCTTGGCATATTTTGCATTTTGCATTGAATTTCCCCTTTAGCACTTAATTAATTAAATTAATTAGGTCTAAGGTTCTATTTTATCATCTCCCATATCATAAAGTTGGGCCCTTTTCATTAAAGTGTGCCCCTTTCATTTTATTCCTCCAATACATCATTTAATCAAAAACCCTAATTAGGTCCTATTTTGAACTTGGAGGCTTGATTTCGGGGGTCAAAACATCTCGAAATCACCTGTAACTTCGAGATTCTCTCTAAAATCATCATATCCGACGGCCCTGAAAATTTGGTGAAAAGTTGTCGGGACCATGGCGCCCGGAGTGCACACGGTCCCAGACATTTTTCCCGAAATTTTAGGAGTGCGATCCAATCATAAAATAAAGCTTAACCCCAAGAAATTGGTGAGAGATTCAATCTCTAAGTCGGCCTAAAGTTGAAATTAAGACCTAGGGTTTCATATATAAGAGCTCTCTTTCTTCATTTGAAAGGATCCGATTTTTGGTTTCAAGGGCCTTCTACGCAGCGAAAGAGCAGATCTTTGAAGACTTCATCAACATTCAACATCCATCCATCAAGCATTCATCAAATTCATTCATCCATTTAGGGCTTTGAAGACATTGAAGAGCAATAAGGGATCACCGACTGAAGATTGGCTTGTACACCTCCCTTGGGGTTGGGTATGATTTCATGTTGTTTTCATGTCTTTGCATAAGCCTCATTATATCATTTGTATTCATGCTTTAGATCACGCTACATCTTGATTTGGAGCATTTACATTATCATTTACAAGCAATTAGGGTTTACTTTCTAGGTTGCTCTAGTTTGCTTACTTGCATTTTAGGATCTTGCACACACACAAGGTCTGCACACACATTGCTGTTACAATACAACTTGGCTATTCGTGGAGGTGGAAATCAGGAAAACGGGGGTTTGACTAAGGCAAAACCCTATATAGCCGCCCACCATACCTTTTTAGATATAAGTGCAGGTTTCAAGATTCGGACGACGCTGCAAGTTGCAGATCCGACGGAAGCAAACGGAGACTGAACTTCACACCAAATTCCAGTCCAAAAAGCTAGGACAGGGGCGTGGGGTGCCCTGGTCCTACCAGGACAGGGGTGCTGGGTGCCCTGGTCCCTAGGACAAGGGCACTGGGCGCCCTAGTCCTTCTGTCAGACAGCAAGTTTCAGCATTTTTTCGATAGCTTTTCAGGTTGTAAAACAGCAGTTTCAGGAGCAGAATCAGGACAGTGGCGCCCGCTCCCTTGTCCCGAACATTTTCACTCAGATTTTAACTCTGGGTACACATTTGCATTCTTGTCTTGTCCCTGTGTTTACAATTTTCCATTGTTTAATCTTAATTCTGCAATCTTGTTACTAGTTCATACTTGCACTTTGGGGTTAAGAATTGAACTTGCATCATTCTATCTATCATTTGCAACAAAGGAATAGAAATCCTAATAGGTATCCCGTGGCTCTCTCTTCCACAAAAAGAAGTAGCCAATTGTGTGATACCTCTAGGCTCTTTCGTATTCCACAAGTGTGTGATTGAAAGTGAGATTAGGGCATGTTTGCTTAGTGTCACTTTTTCCCCCACACACATGTCTAGGGTAATTTATCAATTCAATCATTTTCATAATTTCTTTACCCTCTTTCCTTTAAATAAAAGTTACCTTTGACATCAATCATATCTTTTGTGGAGGTGGGAACACCAACATTGGATTTCACTTAGATAAGCCCTATACAACACAACCCTTCTTTCATGTTTTTCATGTATGTGCTAGATAGAGTTATAGGAATGCAAAGCAAACAATGACCAACATTCCCAAATTTTAAATAGGCAAAAAACAAAAAACTAGGGAAACCATCACACATGATCAATTATTTTTTATTGAATTTCAAATGAACAAACCAACATAACCTCTTGATTGTAATTTTGATCCTTTCTATTTGCACAAACACCCCAAAACTATGGTTTCTAGCGCACCAGTCTAGCACTTCTAGGCTTAGTTTGCAGCCCAAAGTTTCTTTTTATGTTCTCTTTCCAGATCTAACCTACTATGTTGGTTTCATCTTCTATAATTTATTGTTCTTATTGAAAGTTGTCATTTTCCTACCATTAACCATAGAGCTTAAACAAACACTTCTCACTCTAAAATCCTTTGCAATAAGGAACCATAGATTCAAATGTTCAAATCTCCAATTTGGACATTAGTTGAACCTATTTATATTTCATAATTTTTTTCTCTTCAACTTATTTTTCTCTTCATGGTTTATTTTCTCCTCCTTAATTTATACTCTTGTCAATTTTCTTCATCTTTATAATCATTTTCAAACTTAAATAATTATCTTGTTTTTGAATTTTTTGAATTGAAGTATTATGACTTGACTTTATGGGTTTAAACGGATATGACCTTTAATTAAACACTTTATTTTCAAGTATGACTTTTCATTAAACATTTTCCTTTGTTGATATTTTATTTATTTGATTTAACATTTTAAAAATATTATAAATTATACATAAAGTAATAAAATACATAATACAAATTCTAATCACTAGTATAACTAGCAATTGTACCTTGGTGTACAATGGGTATACTGAAAGAGGTGTGTTTGGTCAATTAGGAAAAGAAATTGTCTAATTTTTTGCATATAATTGGGTAGTACATGAGGTCACTTCATAGGTCATAATATTGTTTGTGCAACAAAGTTCTCATTTAAGAAGTGATAGCTTCAAATCAACTATGCATCCACTTACAATGATCCAATCATAACTGGAACAAAACCTTTAAATTGAGAAGAAAATCAAGTTTCATTACCAAAAAAATACGTTGAGAGTGAGAGAGAGGTTGAGATAGTGCTAGAAAGAGGGAGAGATAGAGGGGGGGGGAAGCAAGAGAAAAAGATAGAGATATAGATAAAGTTAGAGATAGAGATGGAGAATAAGGAGAGGAATATGGAGAGGGGGTGATATATATGGAGAGATAAAAGAGAGAGGGGAGAGGAATAGATAGATATGGAAAATAAAATAAATAGAGAGAGAGGGAGAGATATAGTGGTAGATAGAGATAAATATAACTAGATAAAGATAGAGAGATAGATGAAAGTAGTGATAGGGAGAGATAGAGATAGAGATAGAGATAGAGATAGAGATAGAGATAGAGATAGAGATAGAGATAGAGATAGAGATAGAGATAGGGCTCTAAAAAGAGGCAAGATAGAGAGAGGGAGAGGTGGATGGACAGAAGGAGGGATGTCTAGACATATAGGTGAGATAAGAAGATATAGGTAAATATTAACACAGATCAAGAGAGGGAGTAGGAAAATAGATAGACAGATGGGGAGAGGTAGAGGGAGATAGAAAGATAAGGGGATATAGAGGAAGAGATATAAAAAAATATCTAAAGGAAGAGATAGAGATAGATATTAATAGATGGTGAGATAGATTTTGAGAGATAGATATATAAGGAAATATAGAGAGAGGGGGAGAGGGAGATAGATAAAGATATTGACAAACAAAGAGAACTAAGGATATACAAATAGAGATGGAAAGAGGATGAGAGAAATTGGAGGAGATAGGGGGAGAGATGCACATTTATTGGAAGAGAAATAAAGAGATAGAAATATACAAGAAAAGAGAGAGAGTGAGAGAGAGAGGGGGGGTAGGGGAAGAGAGAGATTGATATGAGAAGATAGAGGAAAGATAGATCAATAGATAGAGAGAGGGAGAGGGACTGATATAGAGGAAAATATAGATAATAGAGAAGAATATGAAGATATAGAGATATATGTATAGAAAGAGATAGAGAATGTTGAGAGAGAGAGAGGGGGGGCAAGAGTAAGAGAGTAAGAAGGTGACAAAGACAAGTAATAGAAAAAAAGGTTTACACCTTACAAAAAGGGAGATAGATAGGGAGGGAGAAACAAGAAGTGTATGTGCCTACACATTAGAATGACTAGAAGATAGAGATATATAAAAAGAGGGAGTGACAAGGAGAGATGAAGAAAAGGAGAGATAAGATAGAAATAGGGAGAGAGGGATATATAGGGATAGAAATATATGGAAATGGGGATAGAAAGGAGAGAGAGTAGATATAACTTTTAAAATGATGGGGATAGAAATGAGAGAGAGTAGATATAACTTTTAAAATATAAAGGTACTAAGAGAGAGAAAGAGATGAAAGGAGACAGAAAGGGGGAAAGGGAAACATAGAGATAGAAGACTTGGGAAACAATGAGAGAGGGTGGATAGAAAGATAAAGATATAGGAAATGATATGTGAAGAGGTAGAGAGGGATATAGAGAGAGAGAGGGTAAGAGAGATGAAGGAAGAGGAGTGTATAATATCCAGAGATAGAGATGGAAATAGTGAGGGAGAGTGAGAAATAGGGAGTACGTGTCTATGTGAGTGAGAGAGATATAGAGGTAGAGATAAGGATGGAGCAAAATATATAAATAGATATAGTGAGGGAGAGTGGGAGAAAAAGGACATAGAAGTACATATATATAAAAAGAGGGAGTGACAGGGAGTGATATAGAGATAGATATAATGGGAAGGATAGAGGGGGAAAAGAGAGATATAGATGGAGATAATAATCAAATGACATTTTACCCTCATTATAACTCTGAGGACACAACTATCCATAAATTATTGGCATGAAATGACTAATTAATAGTTCGTTGCTCTCTTTTGCTCTCTTGTTCAAAGCATTTAATTTAAGTTTTAAGTTATAATTTATTAATTATATAAATCAAAAAATAAATTTCAAATATTTAATTACTGTACAACAAACAAAATTTTAATAAGACAAAAAATACAAGTTAGATTTATTCCAATATCTTTTAACTATTATTTTAAATTCTATAAAAAAATATAAATAATTAAAATTAAATTTTAAATTAATAAATAAATAATATTGAAAAAAAGAAGTAGAAGAAAGAAGGTGACATTAAAAAAAATCCATTAAAGAAAATAGTAATAAAAGAAATATTTTAATTCAAAATATGATTATTCTACAATAACTAACATTTTCATAAGAAAATAATTATAAATTAAATCATTAAAACTAAAATAAATTTTATACTTAATAAAAATTAATCATTAAAAAAAGGAGAAGATGAATTATTTAAATATCTTTTATTTATTTTTCTTTTGAGAAACTTACAAAACAAGATAAGACATCTTAATAATTTCTTCTTTATAGATATTTTTATAGTTAATAATATTAAAATATGTATTTTTTAATTTTTTATCATAAAATATTTCTTTTTTAAAATTAATATAAATTTAAGTATGTAATTGAAATTGATTCTATAATCTTGCATCTTTTTCCCATTGATTTCACAAAATGAATGATTTATTTCAAATATGAAATGCCTTCTGTATAATTAAATATTTAAAACAACTAACAACTTAAAAAAAAATTATAAATAAATATCTAAATGCATTCTATTAAAATTTTATTTTTTTAACCTGACTTAACTGCTTATAGCTATTAATCTGGCTTTTGGGTAATAACGATGTGCACAAAGTACATTTCAAAGTGTCGCCTGATACCTAACTAAAGATGTTCCAGTAACCGTCAACTCAAAATTGCTAGTACTTGTTGACAAATGTCCCAATAGTGGTGCACAAATGTTCCAATAGTTGTACACAAATGGGACAAATGTTCTGATAGTTGTGCACAGATGGGCCAATTAATTACAAAAATGATGGGCTATTGGTACAAAACAAACTTATTAATGGTGTTTTTACTATGAGAGCTATTAGGGAGTCAACATGACAATAAGGTGACTATATTATCTATTGGTGCTCTTTCCCTAATTAAAAGGCATTGAATATCAAAATTAAATATCATAAGCTATAAAAATTACTTTCTTGGCATGAAATGAAATGATATTATTTCTTAAGCACATTCTTGTCGTAACATGTACTCTAACAATGCACATGGATGTTACTTTAATTTATGTTATTCGGTGACAGTCCACAAAAGTAGGAACTACCCAACACATTTTCCTCCAGGGACCATCCATGACTCTCAGTTTGGACTTTCCTGACATCTAGCATATGATTAGCATACTAGAAATTGCACCTTGGTGTGCAATGAGTATGCCAAAGAAGTGTGGAAAGTCAGTTAGGGAAAAAGTTAGTCTATTTTTGTACACATTCATGCAATACATGAGGTGAATTGATAGGCCATTTAGCAAATATTTCTATTGGTTAAAATAAAACAAAACCTCTAAATTAGGAAGATAATAAAGATCCATTACCAATATGATCATGTTATATATTAAAATACAAAGAAAGAGAGAGAGGGGAAGGATAGAAAGAGGGAGATAGAGTGGGAAAGTTTGAGAGAGAGAGGTAAGGAGATATAGATAGAGAGGAGAATAGAGATGTAGAAGAAGGAGAGAGAGAAGGAGAGGGAGAGTGATAAAGAGAGAGAGAGGAGAGAGGGATAGATAGAAATGAAAGAAGTAAAGATAGAGGGATAGAGAGGGAGATATAGAATGATAAAAATGAAAAAAGTAAAGATAGAGGGATAGAGAGGGAGATATAGAATGATAGAAATAGAGATAGGAAGTAACATTTATAGGGGTAGAGAGAGATTGAGAGATAATGAGATATAGATAGAGTGAGAGATGGAAAAATAAATATGGAGATTATACAAATGTAGGTGTAGAGGTTTAAGAAGAGGAGGGAGAGAGAGATGGATGGATAGAGAGAGGGATACATGTCTATAGATAGAGATTGAGAGAAGAAGAGGGAGAGAAATAAATAGATATATAGACAACTATAGGGAGAGATAATTATAGAGAGGTAGGGGGAAAAGAGGGAGATATAAAGAAGAAGAGGCAAAGTGATATAGAGAGAGAGGGAGAAGGAGATGGAGAGATAATTTGATTTAGATGGTGAGATAGAGAGATTCCAAATAGACAAATAAAGATGGAGAGATAGGTAGAGGAAGAGAGAAATATTTGAGGGAGAGATAGTGATATATGGAAATAGAATGGGAAGAGAAAGGGTGAAATATATAGATGGGGGTAGGGAGGAAGTGAGTGAGATAGAGACAGTAAGAGATATAGAGTGGGGAGATAAAGAGAGGGAGGGGGAGAAAGGGAGATAGAAAGGTAGAGGAGGTAAAGAGAAATATGAGATACAAATATGGGAGGAAGATAAGAGGGAGAGATATATAAATAGAGGGCAATATAAAGATACAGAAAAGGATAGTGAAAGAGATAGTGAGATAAGGAGAGAGATGGAGAGATAGGGAGATAGAGGCAGAGAAAACTATGGGTAGAAAGATATACAGGGTGGAGAGATAGCTCAATAGGTACATAGGGAGAGGGGGAGTAGAGATATAGGGAGGGATAGAGAGAGTTAGGTAGATAAGAATAAGGAGATAAAGAGAGTAATAAAGAGATAGAGATACAAAGTATGAGAAATGTTGTGGATAACAAAGAGGTAGAGGTATTAAGATTATCAAAGAGAGGGAGAGATCCAAATATGACTAAAATGATAAACATGCTTTGTTAAAAGTAGGATCATGTTATGTTTGCACTAGAGAGAGAGAGAAGGAGACAGAGGGAGAAATAGAGTTGGGAAGAATGAGAGAGAGGTATAGGAAGATAGAGATTGAGATGGAGGAGGATCTAGGGATGTGGTGTGGTGAGGAGAGGAAGAGATAAAGAGAGAGAGGAGAGAGGGATAGATAGAGATGGAAGAGATAATTATATAGAGATAGATAGAAAGGGAGAGATAAAAAAGGCAAAGATAGACATAGGAAGTGATAAATAGAGAGATGTAGAGAGAGGGAGTGATAGATAGAGCTCATGATATGTATATAAAGATAGATAGAGCTCATGATATGTATATAGATTGATTGGAAACTTCATCATCTACAATTTCACTTTGAGGTAAGCTCTAATTTATTTCTTCATGAATTTTTCTTGTTTCCTTTTACTTACATGGATGAGAATGAAACAACTTTGCTTCTTGTGTATAAATTAGTGATTGGATGTTTATGTAGATTGTCTTATCTAGACTTGAAATTGATTCTCGCCTTCGTAAATTATTATGACTTGTTTCATTTGTTGTAGTGTATGTAAAATAGAATTGATTTCGCTCCATGCTATTGTAAACCTATGTATATTTATTGTTATTGTTAAACTCAATAATGTGCCCTTTTATATATTCATTTTGAATATAATCACCTTCAAAATATTTTCATTTTGTTCATTAAGGATTTTATTATTTAGATCGGTGAAAAATTAGAAATAATAAACTAGATTAATGCCATATTAATATCCCAATATGTAATCTAGTTGACTATTAAACAAATTGGCCTTTTGCCACAATAGCACCAACTGAAAGGTAGTATTCAATATAGCTTATATAGAAAAATAAGTTCACAATAGTGTGCTATTTATAGATTAACAGTCATGCAGAAGTTTGGCCAACTGTCTATTTACTATTACACGAATTCTTGTTTGAAAGATCAGAGGAAATTGACTAGACTGTGGGGTTTGTTGTTGACATTTTTGATTGAATTTGAGGGTTGTGAGACTACAGGATGGTTTTAGATTGAGAGACATGAGATTGCAATATGAATTTATATATCCTTTACAGATCTATTGAGACGATAGGATCTGTCAAGGTTGCTTCTATTCTAATTAAATTTATTTATAGATCTATTGATAAGATAAGATCTATCAAGGACTATAATTAGTTTCATGCAGTACATCATGACCTATTCGTGCTTTATCTACTATATTTAATTGATAGATTCTATAGTAGTTTGGTGAGTTGAAATGCAAACTTTTAACCATACAACATTGCTATGCATCTACTTTAAGATGGTCTTGAAGGGGTTATGATCTTGAAGGTGAGGTTCAAGATAGAATTCTTCTTGATGATGGTCAAGCGGCTCAAGTATTGGGTTTGGTAGTTCAAGGTTATGATTTTGTTCAGGCTGTTAGATAAATAAATGTCCATCTAGAAGTTTTATTATATAAAATTGGGTCTTTCTACCCTGATTCCTGTACGCCTTAATTCATAGCAGTCTTGATGTTGAGCTCTATATTTCTGAATTTCATTTTGCAGTGTATATTTTCAACTTCAACATCTATTTCTAGCCCTTTGTCAAAATTATCTTTCACAAAACTGAAAGTAGGAAAGGCTGCTATATTTGTAGGGTATCTTAGGCAGTTATTTTTTCTTGATTGTAGAAGCTGAATTAGTTCTAGCAAGGCTTCAAAGGCCTGATTCTTCTTGTAAGGTTTTTCTTTTATGAATCTGAACTCCTTTGTTTGTCTTTTCATAGCTAGGGTCACAACAATTACTTTGAGATGTTTTGTAGTGTTCCGAGTCTATTCTCAAAAGCATTACCGTCAAACAGGTTTAGTTTGTAAAGCTCTTCATATATTTTTAGGTTAGCTTGTATTTCTAGTTTTTAGTAATAGACTATGGGAACAATGCGATAGAAAAACATATATAGTATCCCAAGGACAGGTTTCCCTGTGAGTTGACAGAAATGGAAATCAGTCACACAACCAACAAAATCAAAATGCGAGGTTATTTTCGATTAACTCATAGGAAACTGAGTGCTTCATTTATAAATGTTGTATTATTGTAACTGGGAAATAACTGACATAGACTGCTATAGGTATGACAACTATGCTAGGAAATATATAGAAGTTAGAATAAATTTTTGTTGGCCATTATCAGTTTCTTTGATAACTGTACCTACATTTCCTATCATTTTCTTTGACAACCGTGCCTAACTTTCCTTTCTAATACTTTATCACGTCTTCTCGCTCAGTTCTAATAACCAATGAATAGGCGGTGAGACAGATGGATGCGATGCATTCAATCGTCTTGCATTGATATAGTGTATTGGCATCCGTTGATTTAGTAAAATAGGTTTGATCACTTCAAATAAGGAAATCGAAGAGATGTGGAAGGTAAATGGGAGAGGGGGGAGTTGGAGAGGGAGATGGAGAGAACAATATGGAGAAGGATATGAAGATAAAGAGAGGAGAGAGTGAGAGATGGTGATGGAAGAGATAATATATTGAGAGGGAGAGAGAAAAATATAGATAGAGATATAAAGTGATAGGGGAGAGGATCCAGTAGTTGTGCACCCTAACTTCGCACTTTTCAAAATCTTACGTGAAAGGTTTTAATCACTTCGAATTTTTTACAGAAGCTTACTTGAGAAGTCCCCTACTTATAATTAAGGTTTCAGGGCCACATCATCAAATATGATGCCACATCAGCATACTTTTTGCCAAGTTGTCCAAAACAACCCCCAAAAAAAGTGAGACCAATAGGTGTGCAAAAGGGTCCCAATACTTGTGCAACTAATGTGGCATCACATGATTGGTTACTTTTGACAACAAACATATAAATAAAAAGCATAGATAGACAAATAGAGATGGAGAGAGGGAGAGAGAAATCTAGTGAGATACAGGAAGATATATATATATATATATATATATATATATATATATATATATAGAGAGAGAGAGAGAGAGAGAGAGAGAGAGAGAGGGGGAAAGAGGGATCTAGTTGGAAGGAGAGAGAAAGAGGGAGAGGATAGAAGAAGGGATAGATATGGAGGGGGAGATGGAGGGATAAAAAGATAGAAATAGGAAGTTATATAGAGAGAGGTAGAGAGAGGGAGATATATATTGATAGAGAGAGATGAGAGAGATAGAGCTCGTTATATTTCTATTTCTTTATTTCTCATTATCTCTCAATCTTTCTCTTCTCGTCTCTATCCTATTGCTATCTATATTTGTGTTCCTTGCACTCTTCGTCTATCTCTCTATCTCTTTTATATCAAAAATTTAAATATTGTATATTAATTATATAATATTTAATATACAATATTTAAATGTGATGATAACATAAACAATAAAAATAAATAAAAATTTATATATAAATTAAATAATAAATGTAAAAATATTATATAATATAATAAAAAAATTAAATTATTCAATTTAAATATATAATTTATAATTGAAAGTAATAGAGATCTAAGTATGTTAATATCAAATGAAAATTTAAATATCTTTCATAAGTTTCAAATTCGATGTTCAACGAAAATTTAAATATCTTTCATAAATTTCAAATTTGATGTTCAAAAGAATAAAAAATTATAGAAATGATCTTTGCTATGAAAAAATATAACATATAACTTGAAAAAGATCAAGAGAGAGTGGGAAATATATATCTACATATACATATATCTAGAGAGAGAGACTAAATTTGTTAGAAATTATATTTATTATATAAAATTATAAATTATTGGCTATAATATTATATGTAATATACATTTCATAGATAATAATAAATAAATATAAACATAATATATCATAAATTATAACATATATAATAATAAATATAACCATGATATTATTTTAAAACAAATTTAATAATTCACATTATAATATATATAAAAAATATGATTACAAATAATTAAATTATTTTAATTATCACTTATGTAATATTATATTTATAAAGTTAAAACACTCGGAGCTTTTATTTATTCTCTATAAGTATCCACATCTTACTCTTGGAGTTGGAGTCAAAGCATGGATCTGGTTGGAAATGTAAACAATCACTTCTCCATCCTATGTGAAAGGGGTGATTTTTTATGATTACTAGAGATAATTGCTAAATAAGAACATGTTAACACATCAAATTTTCCTAGCAAAGTTCGGAAAGCAACGTGACAAACAAAGTTTGTCAAGATTTCAAAGAACAAATTCAAAATGAAAGTCACTGAAGTAAAGCATATAGCCAAGCTTAAGGGGAGGGTAAATAAATTCTATCGAATTACTAAGACATGTTTGGCACATGCCTGGTTATTTTTTAACGCCATAGTTTTGTCACGTGACAATTTATTCGGGCTTTGAAAGGCCATAAGTCATGTAATTTAAAAATGTTTGTCATCCTCTTTTTACTCTAGTCCTGCGGTCCTTTCAGTAACATGTGCATTCATTGCGTGAAACAAAATGAAAACCAATGAACAGGCGACGATATTCACATGGACACGATCATTCAGGTGTGAGAACACAGTCATAAATGGCAAAAAGCAGATAATAACTCTGCCAACAAGTTCCTGAGAAACAGTAAAATGACAGATGCAAAAAGAGAGAAACCCATGAAAGTATGGACGGATGAGATCATCCTGATGGTCTTGCATCCATTTTCTTGCACTGCACACCATTGATGGGAATGCCTTCAGCATAACTAGCTATCCCCAAACAATCCATGGCAACACCGCTTTCTTCAGTTTTTCATGCCATTTTTTAATTGATTTTTAAAGTAATATTAATTTATAAAATGATTTAAAAATTTTATTAAAGTTTTAATAGAAATTGATAGAAATTTCATTATCATTAATCGCAGCCATGCCTATACGTCATCCGTGTAAGGAAAAACTCATCCAGCAATCTCGATAATAAAAATGGTTACAGAAGCTTCTTCAAGGTGCTTAGACATTTCGAGAAGGATATCGGCATATTTTAAGATATAAAATTGAGAAGGATATCCAACAACGGTTACTTTATAAAATTAATTTTTAAAGTAATATTAATTTATAAAATGATTTAAAAATTTTATTAAAGTTTTAATAGAAATTGATAGAAATATCCAACAACTTTAGGTGTACGAAACTTAGGCTAAAGTTGCAGGAAATATCCAACAACTGCGCAGACATACGTTGGATTGATTGAAGTTTGCAGTACTTTTCTTCTTATTTTAGGAAAATTGTTGGAAAGAAGATTGTGGGAAAGTCTTGGTGGAATCTAAAAATTATATTTTTATTTTAATATTTTAACATGTTGAAAATATAGTTATATTTAAACTATAGTTATATGGATTTGTTGTCAAAAGGGTAGGTGGTTTAATGATAAAGCGCTTAGCACAAATTGATGTTCTTTAAATGAAAAAGTTTAACACAAATTATATCAACTTTTGAAAATATTATGATTTTGATGGAACTTTCATTAATACTTGTTATTATGATTTTGATGGAACTTTCATTAATATTAATAAATTGGTTCTAAAGCAACAAGATTTTATTTATATAAAATCATTTGAGTTATACAGGAGAAAACGTTTTGAAATGAAATTTTTAATATTTTAAAAATAAATGTCTTTTTTAATTTTTTTTCAATTTTTTTTTTCTCTTTTTCCTGAAAGCCAAAATATATTCTTTACCCACTGGTTAGCAATGTATATAAATATACTATGGCTAGGAGTACATAAATATTACATAGATGGGGAATGCACTTGCATTCAAGCTCACTGCCTAGAGCTCACTGCTCAATTACAATTGCAAGAATGAGTTCCGGTTGTTTACGGTGAAAATGGATACAGCAATAATATTGAAAGACTAAATGAATTCAACCACACAAAAACCCTAGCCTAACAAAAACAAAGATCTACCATAACATATGAATATTACCTAAGACAATGCAAATCAAATGAAATCACAAAGATTATACCATCACATGTTCAATAGGGTTTGAATCTCCATTCTTCCTATCTCCATTGATCTTGCTTGATATATTTGCTCTTAGATTTTATATGTGCACAAGAGCACAACAAAGAATGGAAATGTGGTTGCAAGTAGGATCGCATATGTTTGAAAGTGCAATGTAGTCGAGCAGTCAATCAATCGGGGGTTGATAATGAAGGAGGAATCTCCTTATATAGAAGACACCATAAGAAATGGAGGGATAAGATTAAGAGGTGTAAAAGAGGTCAGCTATGATTAGAGGGTAGGTAAAGAAAATAATAAAATAATGAAAGGGGTAGGTAGTGTAGGAATTAAGAGATGAATGATGTGTCATGGGTAGAAAAGGTTAATGAATTAATTAAATAAATAAAGATTTAATTAATTAATAGACGAAGTGGGATCAATTAAATAAATAAGATATTTATTTAATTTAGGAAAAAGGACAATTTAAATAAATAAAGGTGTTTATTTAAATGAGAAATAAGGCTAGAAGAGGATAAATGAATTAATTAAATAAATAAAGATTTATTTAATTAATAGAAGAATTAGGCTAAAATAATTAAATAAATAAAGATATTTATTTAATTAGACATGACAATTTTAGTTGTCTACATTTTGCCCCTGTTTGAGACAATGCAGTTTGTCGTGTTGTTTCAAACAAGATAATATGAACTAATACAGAGTTGCCCCACGATGGGAATGATATGCCCCCTTGAGAGATTGGATGAAAATGTCTGGAAAGATTGCAGACAATCTCTTGATAAGAAAGAAAGGCTAGATCAGGCTGACCGGATAGGATAGAGTGACAGAGTCAGAAGATAAAGAAGACTGACTCGGGAAACAAGGGTTAGGGCTAGGGCTAGGGCAGTCTATAAAATAGACCACGAGGGGAATGCATCCTCATTGTCATCCACACATCCAAGACAGTAGAGTGCAAAGAGAGAATAGAGCAACAACAGTCAGCAGCGATGGCTTTGGTGCATAGATTCGATCATGTTCACCGATTTTAGAGGCCAGCAGATGCAGGAGAGCTGGTAAGTACCACAAAACCTCCTTGTACTTTGTTGCAATAAATGTTATCATTAATGCATGTTAGGTAGTGCAATAAATGCACTTTAGGTAATGTAAAAAAAATGTCAAAAACATGTAGGCACATTTGTACTGGTGCCAGGCATGTCTGGGTTGGCTAGGCGCATCTGCGTTGGTGCTAGGCGTGTTTGTGCCAGAAAAAGCATCTATGCCAAATGCGAGTGCGTCTGTGTTGTGCAAACGCATTTATGTTATGTGGGCACGTCTATGTAGGACAGGCGTGTCTGTCCAGAGCAGAGGCATGTCTGTGTATTTTAGGTGCATCTGTGCAAAGCAGACACATTTATGCAATATGTAAGCATGTTTATGTCATGAAGGTGCATTTGTGTCTTCAAGGTCGAATCGGCAGTTCTGTGATGAACATACGCTGTCGATTGGATAAGCTGCTGAGAGGATACACTCAAGCAAGTCCTCTAGGGAAGACTAGGATAGATCGAGACACTTTGTGATAAATAGTGAGTACCAAGATATAGCACTTTGTGATGAAGAGGAAGTGCAAATATGAGTAGCACTTTGTGATGAACATGGAGTGCAAATATGAGCAGCACTTTGTGATGAACAGGGAGTGCAAAAACACGTAGTACTTTGTGATGAACAGGGAGTGCCACTAGGATAAATAGCAACACTTTGTGATGAACAGTGAGTGTCACTAGAAAAGAAGCAACACTTTGTGATGAACAGTGAGTGTCACTAGGATAGAGCACCATATGATAGATATAAGCACTAGGATAATAAGCAGCATTTTGTGATGAACAATGAATGCCACTTTGACTGACATGATTGATTTGTTTGACTGTAGGAGTATCTACCTATGCTCGAGTCACGAGAGAGATTCCCATCGACTCAGAGCTTGCGAGCTGAGCTAAAAGTTGATGAGAGGGCTACTATTGATGCTATGGGCTTATGCCACATTTTGTATGTGTCTGAGTTTCGGACGAACATGGGTTTGCTGACTGCACTGGCTGAGAGATGGCACTCAAAGACTTGCACGTTTCATTTGCCGATGGGTGAGATGACAGTCACCTTGGAGGATCTTTACAAGATACTGCGGATACCGATCGATGGGGAGTTAGTACCCTATGATCAAGATGGAGACAGGGATGCACTGAGATGAGTGTTCTAGGATCCGAGACTAGAGATGAGGGTAAGACATGTCGCTTGGGACACCATGAGACATACTAGATTAGCATTACCAGCAGTACTGGCAAGAGTTATCAGCTAGTTCTTATGTCCGGATAGGGTGACATGAGGGTTGGTTGTGGGTTGGGGGAGCACCTTAGAGACACTTGTGACATAGCATACCAGATATACTTGGGGATTGTGCATGTTGGCACATTTATATTATGAGCTCCATCAGTTTGTATACCATAGATCCATAGGATTGGGCTGTGAAGTGACATTGTTACAAGTGTGGGCTTATGAGCATCTTCGAGTGACACAACTGATACATTTCAGCGGCAGGGGTCATGGACGCAGCTTTGTGCACTTGTATGATATGATTACATCATAGCCACGGATTGGCAGGTTGGAGTACTAGCACCAAGTCATAGATGAGATCGACACTATGGTATGGAGGCCATACCAAGAGTGTGAGGAGTGGGAGGATGATGTAGTTGAGCTACCATATACTTTGAGGAGTAGGTATTTGATTGGGCGGATGCCTTATGTACTAGAGAGGAAGTTGGTAGACAGAGTGGGTAGGCAATTTGGCAGGATCCAGTGGATGCCATGGGGTTCCGGTATGTATGGACGGATAGTGCGAGACCAGGAACACTTTGGGCCATTGTTGTCGTATGATTAGGTCATGATGCAACTAGTGGAGATGATTCCCTTGCCATGGGATATGTGGCCTGATATTGAGGATGTAGGGATGGATGCAAAGTATACAGCATATTGGGCAAAGCATCCATTTCCAGGCCTGACAGATCCAGGAGAGCTAATAGATGGAGATGGCAGAGGGGATGAGGATGAGGATGGAGATGGTGGGGGTAGAGGTCGATGGAGGAGGCAGGGTGCAATAGGAGAGAGGAGAATGGCTCCACGAAGAGAGGGTGGAGAGGAGAGATAGGCTAGGGTGGTGAGGGGTCACGGTGGTTTGCCATTACAGATTCTAGCAGCACAGGGTCCCAGACAGGTGTAGGGACATGTACAGGGATGAGGACAGGGGCAGGGGCAACCACATGAGCAGCCACAGGTACAGCCACAAGTATAGGGGGCCGAGGAGGACGAGGATGAGCTACTAGAGCTGAAGGAGATCTGCCAGGGACAGGTAGATGAGATCCAGGAGCTGGAGAGGGAGAGGGATCGACTCAAGAGATAGCTCAGGGACACTGAGTGGGAGAGAGATCAGGCTATCCAGCGTTACACTGAGGCTGAGACAACACTAAGGGCTGGGAGGCAGGCAGCAGAGGACACAAGGGATGGATACACCTATGCTCTGTGAGCAGGGGAGGAGATAGGCTACTGGCAAGACCTATACTATGGGGCAATGCCACCAGAGCAGCGGGCTAGGAGCTTCCACAGACCATCACGGACAGTGCCGACCACTGGAGGGAGTTATAGGAGACAAGCATCTAGTGGTGGGGTCATGGGTCCTCCACCACCACCAGATAGGGGGGGCAGGAGAGATGATCCTGGGGTGGGTCCTTCCAGGGCTCAGACTCCGTCAAGGCCAGGCAGCTCTGAGGGAGGGAGTTCATCATAGCCTTAGAGGGCTCCCTATGTATCAATTTTTGTAGCATTTTGTACGATGATGTAGACACCTTCGGGTGATTGTAGCCATATGTATTTTGACATCATTGTATCATGACACTTATGACTTTTAGATATATATATGAGATGATTCATCTTTGTGGCAGCTATATGCATGTGTACCTATGTGATGAGATGTTTCTATGTAATGCATGTTTCTATGTGATAGTTATGATATGAATGCAAATATGTACATGATGAAATGCAATATTTTTGTTCTTTTATATTTTATATGTTATGTATGATGCAAATATGAATGTATGAAATGCAAATGAATATGATAATGCAAATAACAATTTACATGATGAAAATGTAAGATGTGCAAACATGTGTGGTATGCAGGATGTGATGCAATTGTGATATCTATATGTATGTATGAAATGCTTATATATGGTAATGCAGGTGCAACTACATGAAATGCTAATATTTTTGGTGTGTCATTATACTCAGTCATGTGATAGCAGGCTACATGGACTCAAGAAGGATGATGGAAGTCAATCAAGAAAGGGGATGGAAGACAAAAGATATGAAAGTGAAAGAACTTCTTGTGTGTTATCATCATTGAGCTTTATTATTGCAAAATAGGTTATGACAATTGAGGCATATGTTTGACCCAAAAAGTCATTGTACCTGTTTGCATGGAGATAAGATAGTCACAAACAAGGAATACCCCAGTTCATACAAGACTCTCAGTGTCCTCATATCCTTGGACAAGTCATAGCATTACTAAGAGACAATCCACAAACAACAAAGAAAATAGGTGATGATACCCCATCCTCACCTTTCTAGTCAAAGACATCCTGGAGATAAAATCTCTAGTCAGAGACATCCTGGAAAAGCTAAAAGACATGTCACCCAAAAAGATAAAATCAAAAGAAAACCAAGACTCGACACCAACATCCACTGTAGTCCTCAAGTTTAGTGTCTCTTGTCATTTGTATAAGTCTTATTTGATTGTGGTCACAATGTTTACTTTCACAAAAGGATAGATAGCACTAAACCATAATGTTGTCTAAGTATGTTGAAAGATTTGATTTGTTGAAGCCCATTGTTGCTGTGTCTCATCTGAAACTTACTAAATCCATGAAACTGATACTTTATTGTGGAGAAGACATAACTTTATTGTGGATTGGCAGTGCTAATGTTACTTTATTATGGATTGCGTGCGGATAGATTGAAGAAGATTTGGAAGAAACTATACTCCTCAAAACAGGCGATGCTCTTGGTTCCACACCCATTACTAGACATAGGATTTACCTTAGCCATAGATAGGAACTGATTTATTATGGATGGAAAGGGTGAAAAGGGAGGTTTATTATGAACGGCTAACCAACCTTGGGTAGATCAATAACAAGCCATGATGGGAATGGTGTATGTTTATTATGAATGGATAGGTTGTGAGTGTGTGCAAAGTGAAGTGATGAAAAAGAATCCTGAAGGAGAGAGGAGCAATGTCTCTATGCACGACATTGGTGACGCAGTTTTCACCATGGTACTTGCCCAGGGCACCAGCGAAGTGGTTTTCACCATTGGACGAAAATGATTTTCTTTAATTTTTGATTTTTCAATTTTATTTTTTTTTGTGTCACAAGGTGCCTATTTGCCAGGTTTTCACCAAGTGACGATTTTTTATGTTTTATGATTTTTTTTGTATTTTTGAATTTTTGAATTTTTTTTGTATTTTGAATTAGGATACTCTAAAGAGCTATGTGTAAAACCTACAAAGGTGCATGTTGTTCATAGGATCCTCCAAAGGTTCACCATCTGGAGTTGAGAGCTGATATGCACCGGATCCATAGGTTGTTGTAATGATGTAAGGACCAAGCCAATTTGGTTCGAATTTTCCCTTCTTCTCTCTGTCTTTCTGATTTTTAGGATGTTCTTTGAGAACTAAGTCACCTACCTCAAATGTACGAGGCTTTACTTTATGATTGTAGCTGCATTGTTACTTGACTGAATGATGTGTAGCTTGACTGACTATCTTCCTCGATGAAGGAACTGAGATAGAATTACTAGTGTGTGGACTACACATGCCCATATGCGTGTCACCTGAAGAAGTTTGGGCATCCCTGATAACAAAGTCCTTCAAGGAAGTTCCATTAAAGGTGCATGATGTATCACCGGAAGGGAAAGGATGTGTGGAACAAGTAGATGAGTGATGAAGGCTCATGATTGTGAAAAGAAGTGAAAGTAGAATGGCATGATGGAGACTTAGGATCAACAAGTATGCTTTTTGACTTAAAATATTAGAAGTTTTGCCCCTAGTTATTTCTATATTAGGGGAGATCAACTCTTGTTCTTTTTCTTTCATAGTATTTTTATCCTTGAGTTTGGTTTTTGCAGAGTCCAATAGCTTTTGATTTTGATTTGGACTAAAGGACTTTTCTTTATTTTTGACTTTTAGATTTTTCTTTTCAAAGCTTGATTTTTGATCCCCAATGAGTAAGGGATTTTGTAATTTTTGTTGATCCAAGTCTGGAAGTGGAGTGGAAATGGAAGGAGTGGATGAAATGATAAATCTATGTGAGTTCTTAAGAGGGCTGGTGATACGCTCAATAGATTCATCATTAGAACCACTCCTAGGACTATTGATATCAATAGCTGCTTGCACCACTAGAGGAGATTTTCATTTAGACTTAGTAGCCACAACACTAGGTGGTTCATACCTAATTCCTTGGCATTGTAAATTGTTTGTAGGTTGTTCTGATTGACTGAATACCTTAGGAGATAGTGGGAGTTGATCAACATGAAAGATATACTCACCACATCCCATGTCTTTAATCTTGAACTTTTCTTTCAGCTCTGATTGTTTGGATGTAGAAGCTTCCAATGATTCTAGATCCACATATGCTGATGATGGAATAGCTTCTCGATTGACTGGGATTGTTATTTCTGATCTAGGTCACAGATTGTTTCAATATATGAATGGATTTGGGTCAGCTTTGACTATCACTTCAACTCCATTGTGTGGAAACTTGATACATCGATGATATGTAGATGGGACTACGCTCATCTCATGAATCCATGGATGTCCTAACAATATGTTGTATGTGAGATCCAGTTCCAAGACTTGACAATCCACATCCTTTCTAACTAGCCCAACTCTGAGAGGTAAGGTGACTATGCCCTTGGATGAGCGCTCTTCATCATCATATGCCTTGATGGTAATTTTGTTTGTAGAATTCACAACTTTATCAGAATATCCCAATTGTTTAATAGTGCTCAATGTGCAAATGTTTAGACCTGCTCCTCCATCTATCAGGACTCATTTTACTCGGTGTTTGTGTAGGAAGGCTTCAGTGTGTAAAGGTGCATTATGTGGCTGACTTACGAAGGCGTCATTGGCTTCTGTAAATGTGAGGGAGTGTGGAATGGAAAGGTATCCCACCATGGCTTGAAACTGGTCCATGTTCAGATCAGTAATGATAACAGTGTCTCTCAAGATTTTGTCAAGAATAGCTTTATGTGTGGGGGATATGCGTAAGAGATCAAGAATGGAGATGAGTGTGGGTGTTTTCCCTAACTATTCTACAAGATTGTACTCAGGTTTGGTTGATAAGGAAGCAGTGTTTTTAGCTGGAGCACCTTGCAAAGTGAATTTACCTCGACGAGTTGTAACATTACATTCAGAGGTAAGTTCGGAAGAAGATCCAATGCCTTTTAGGATAATCTTGGGTCTTTGGGTAGAATTCTCAGGCGTTTTGTCCTTGATGATAATGGTAGAGACATAATTGTCCATTAAAATGTGATTGACAGTTGAATCATAGTTATAAGATGCCCTGGTATAGTTGGTTTGGTCATCTATGGCTTTATCTTTTCCCTTGTCATGTTTTGGGAATGGTTCCTTAAACATTTCATGTTCTTGATTGGATGAGTGTCCTTCAATCTCAATGTTGCCTCTATCAATAAGATCTTGTATGATGTTCTTCAATCGGTGACAATTTCCAGTTTTATGACCTTTGCTCTTATGAAATTCACAATACTCATCATCATTCCACCAATTTGGTTTGACCTTTGGCTCATATGGAGGCAAATCTAGAGTTGTGATTATTTTGTTTGCCACTAGCTTTTTCAAAATGGACTCTAGTGGTTCTCCCAATGGAGTGTACTTCCTTCATGATTTGGAAGTTGTTTGAGTATTCACCTGATTGTTTGTAGAGCTTGATCTAGAAAAAATGATTTTGGGTCGTACTGTATTGGCATCAACAACACCATCATTGACTGTGTTCTTGTTTTTGCTCCAAAATTTTGGCTTGTCTTTTCCTTTATATTCATCTTTGTTTTCCTTGAATATCTTAATGACTCCTTGTTCAATTAGGACCTTTTCTATTGCTAAGCCTTTTTCAATGATGTCCTTGAAGGTGGACAAACAAGCTTTTCTTAGGTCATAACCAATGTCTTTGTTAACATTTTGGGTGAACATCTCTACCATATGTTTTTGTGGACTTTCACAAGAGCATTTGCTAGCTATATTTCTCCATCTTTGTAAAAATGATGAAAAAGATTCTCCATCCTTTTGTTTGGTGTTGCACAAAGTAGTGACTGATATGTTTGTCTCTATATTGTATGAGAAATGTTGGATAAATTCCTCTGCTAAGTCACCCCATGACTTAATTCTAGGTGGGAGTTGGGAGAACCATTCCATAGCTTGATCACCTAAGCTCTGTGGGAATAATCTCATCAAATATGTCTCTTCTGCTGCTACTTCAATGCAAGCTGTGAAAAATTGTCTTATATGTGCCTTAGGATCCCCTTTTCCTCTGTACTTATCAAACTTAGGTGTCACAAAGTGTGTAGGAAATGGAGGCATTGCAATACTTTTGTCAAATGGATAGGGACATATGTCTCTCATTGTGTAAGTTGGCTTCAGTGTATTTATGTCCTCCATTTTCTTTTGCAAGTACTTAATTTGTTGTTCCAAATTGTTCTTAGGTGGAGATCGACTTCTTAGACCATATCCCATGCCTGAACCATTGGGTGGAGGAGGAGCATGTTGCATATATGGATAATATTGATCATACACATGTTCATATGGAGGAGGTCTATAGTGATGTTGCATATGGACCACTTGGTATGGAGTCATGGTGAGGAATGTAATATCTGCTTTGTCCATGTATACCATACTCTACAGGAATGTCATGAGTTTGTTCTAGTGTGTTGCCCCCAAATTTTACGTGGGGTTTCCTTGTGTCAAAATTTTGGTCATGTCTTTGGATATCCAATTGCTTTGGTGGTTGATCCTTAGCATTTGTATGAGATTGAGCATATTTTTTTGCATAAGACTTCCATAATGGTCTGCGAAGGTGAGTATCATATGCTTGACCATGAGTGTATGGGACCTATGGTTTTTGAAACAAAGATGATGGTGATTCAGGAACCATATGTGGTCTTCTATTTCCTCCACTATTAGGCCTCCTTTGATCCATGTTGGAGTGAATTTGTTGCAAAGGTTGATTTTCCATTATTTGAGACATGTAAAAATCATGAGGGATCTTAGCTCCACTTTGTGCCATCATTTGTAAGAAGTATTGTCTATCTCTCCTCATTATTTCCTCAACCAATCGATTGAAACGGGGATCCATAATGGAGTCTTCCACTTCTATTGAATGTATTGAAATGTTGTCCATATTGTCATTGTGTGTATCATTGTTCTTTATAGTGTCCATGTTCTCAACATTTGGAATGTTTCTATAAGAATCCATGTTAGGTAATGTAGTATGATCAGAATTGAAAAAGATATCATTGTCATACTCATAAGAACTCATGTTTGCGGACTATTGAGCCTCTTTAGCTTCTCTCCTAGATTTTTGGAAATGGGTTTCAACCATGAACTAGGTATTAACCAAGATGTGTCAGACTAGATGAAAATGGAAAGAGTATGGAAGACCAAGGTTTGGATGAAATGTAAATGAATCTGAGGTTTACTTGCAATGTCCAAAGTGTAAGATCAAGTATGTATGTAGTAGACTAGGTGTGGCTTCCAAAGAGATGATAGTTTCTCTTGATGAGGTAAGTTGACCTTGACTCTAAGTAAGACCAAATGAGGCCCAAAGGTGATAGACCTTGATGAGGGACCACTTAGCAAAATGTTGTTGTATGTAATGTGTTGACAAAGCAAGATGAGGACAAGCAAATGACCTTTTGACTCAAGTTTAGACAAATGTAAATGTAATGCAAGATGTAGAGCAATGATGTATTTTGTGAGACCCAAAGACAGGTTGAATGCTAGATGAAAACCCAGAGAGATACCTAGGAAGCTCAATAAGTCCGAAACTGACTGTTCTTGTTTGTTGGATGGTAAGAGATTTTCAATTCTGAACACAAACATGCCTGTATACTTCACAGACACATTTAAATGACACAAACACTATTCTATCAGACACAGACACATTTATGAGATGTTGTAAATACAAAGTTTCTCAAAGACACGGACGCGTTTTTGCCCTTCATAGATGCGGTTATATGACACAGATGCGGTTCTGTCAGACACAGACACGTTTCTAGAGATTTTGTGCAATTTTTCCCAATGTGTGAAGTTGTTTATTGTTACCAAATCTAAATGTTTGATTGTTTTTCATGACAAGAGGACATAGTGTTGATGAAGACTCAATGTTTGCAAGTGTTTAGACTCCAATGACTCAAGAAAAAGTGTGTTGTTTGATGTAAAATTGTTTTGCATACACTTGAAGACACAAAAGACACAATGTTTCAATGTTTGGTCTTGAATGTTTGATTATTCAAAATAAGACAAGCACAATTCTTATGGCTGGCCAGGACAATAGTTGTTGATTCCCACATGAGGCTATGCTATTCAGAGCGGATACTTAGATGCTTGACCTCACTGGCTCCACCCTTGGCACTCACTTCTCGGGGCAGCCAAGCATCAGTCCCCACGAAAACTCCTCGTGGCAAACTTTGTATCTCTACTAGGAACCATATGTGTGTGGGCCGCTCCAGAGGTCCGACCTCCTGCCCCAACAACTAGAAGGATTTTGGCTTCTAAAACAAAAAGGTGCTAGTAAGGGCATCCGCTCATGTGGCCATACATGCGGCACTTTCAGCTCTGTAAATACAGAAGGCTCCCAGCCGGTAGGGGTTACACCCTACAACTGATCAAATAAATTTAATCAAACAGGTTTATGGGGAGACATAGTGTCGGTATGAACTAATCAGCACACGTTATCCGTAGTTTTCACCATGAATATAGTTATTTATAGTGGTTCGGAAGAGGATGGCTTTTCCTCGCTACCACTTGGGTCGTTCTCTCCTCACTAGTAGTCCTAATGACCACACGGGGAGATAGGCCCTCTAGAGATTAAACAAAAAGAGCCTATTGCCCAAGACACAAAAGACAATGGTTCAATTTTAGTGCACCAATTGAAGTGTTTACTAGTCTATGAAAATGAGGCATACAATAAAGATCAAAAACCCTTACCAAGGTCCTGCAACAAAGATCTATTAGTAGTTTGGATTATTTCAAATGATCACCCCTTCCTACAAGCACACAAGTTAGGTAAATTTTAGATCCAAAAGACTTTGTGAAATAGGAGCCTTCGACAAAAGGATTTTGCTTTCAAGACAAGCTGCCGCAATTTTGTTAGTTAGATCTGCATATGTTAGCTCAAAATAAACCATATCTGAAAATCCGAATGACGAAAAACCAAATCAAAGAAACCCAAAATGTAACAACTTCACACAGACACGTTTAGATCCAACACAAACGTAGTTATAGAACACAAACGCTATATAACTTTGCAGACGCACTTAGATCCGACACAGACATGGCTCCAAAACACAAATGTGGCTCCTGGATGCAGACGCGCCTGAAGACCTCACAGATGCGACTAGGGAACACAGACGTGTTTCCCAGAATCTGCAAAAAAATAAAATACTGTCGAAGATGTAGATGTCATTCCAGATGTCACAGACGCAACAGGAAATCAAAAATGTGATTCGAAAGCGCATAGATGCAAAAATATCAAAATATTGTCGAAAATGTCAGATCTGCAACTTCAAAACATAAAATCTGCAACCAAAGATGTTAAATGCAAAAGGGACAAGGGTCCCACCGAGCGTGCCAAAATGTTTACGGTGAAAATGGATACAACAATAATATTGAAAGACTAAATGAATTCAACCACACAAAAACCCTAGCCTAACAACAACAAAGATCCACCATAACATATGAAGATTACCTAAGACAATGCAAATCAAATGAAATCACAAAGATTATACCATCACATGTCCAATAGGGTTTGAATCTCCATTGATCTTGCTTGATATATTTGCTCTCAGATTTTATATGTGCACAAGAGCTCAACAAAGAACGGAAATGTGGTTGCAAGTAGGATCACATATGTTTGAAAGCGCAATGTAGTCGAGTAGTCAATCAATCGGGGGTTGATAATGAAGGAGGAATCTCCTTATATAGAAGACACTATAAGAAATGGAGGGATAAGATTGAGAGGTGTAAAAGAGGTTGATTGAGAGGTGTAAAAGAGGTTGACTATGATTAGAGAGTAGGTAAAGAAAATAATAAAATAATGAAAGGGGTAGGTAGTGTAGGAATTAAGAGATGAATGACATGTGTCATGGGTAGAAAAGGTTAATGAATTAATTAAATAAATAAAGATTTAATTAATTAATAGAGGAAGTGGGATCAATTAAATAAATAAGATATTTATTTAATTTAGGAAAAAGGATAATTTAAATAAATAAAGTTATTTATTTAAATGAGAAATAAGGATACAAGAGGATAAATGAATTAATTAAATAAATAAAGATTTATTTAATTAATAGAAGAATTAGGCTAAACTAATTAAATAAATAAAGATATTTATTTAATTAGACATGACAATTTTAGGTGTCTACACTGGTTAAGCACTGAATCTCTGGTTGTCTTCGCTCTGCTAAATACTCTGTTTCTGTCTTAGTTAGCTACCAGTTCATCTAAAAGAAAAGTGTGCACATGAAACTATGCTGAATCACACCGAAAATCAACCGCCAAATCGATCTTATTTATCCAGTCTTAACACAAAAGCAATCTCCTTCAAGTCGGCTTCAAGAAGTGTAACGTGTAGCTCCAAGTCGGCTTCAATCCTGAACAAAACATAGCACCGAACCAAAACATTATAACCACATGCTTCCAAAGGGTCTTCCCAATCACCGAGATCACAAAAAACAATCACCAAAAAATATTGCAATCATTGGAAATCATTATGGATCAAATATTTTTGAAATACCCTATTTTACCGGTTAGCTGCCTACCGATTACCTTCATCTTCCGGATAAGATGAATCATGATTGTTCTCCATCGAATTAACAAGAAGAGTTTCCATCAATGACAACCCTTAACAAATATGCAACTACCATTAATCATCTGAAATCATTGGATGAGTGTCAATTGCCAACAGTCCATAGATCTATAACTAATACATAGAAAACCAGAAACTAATTAGCATGTCAAAGGGAAAAGGTATTCTTCAAAAAGAGTTTCAAAACCTACTCAAAAGACAAGTCAACTAGGAATCTAAATCATTTTGTTATCAAAATAAAGTTGGAGTTATGAAAAGATGCCGAGATCATAGGAAAATAAGCATGAGCACATTGGTCCTTAATCCTTTGCAACATGGGAAATGGAGGTAACAACTTGTCCAGTGCTTGAACAAAGTAGGATGTCTCTCATCTCTACAAAAGGATTTTCTTCAGCCTCCCATTTCAAATCCCCATCCTCCTCGCTCGGACTCGAAGTCACTTCATTATCGACATTCAAATCTTCTATATACTTATAGAGGAGCACCCAATCTTATGTTCCATTAACATTATCACCAATAATATTGTTTCCAATATAACCTTCTTTCGTAAACCCTATTAACCGCTTCAGGAATTGGACACTTATTTCAATGATGGGGGTTATAACTTCCCTGATTGTTTCATTTCAAATAGTGAGTAATGGAAAATAGGGATTAGGAATGCCAACATCCAATTTTATTGCATAATGTTTTTCAAATATTTATTTCTTTAAATATAATTAATAAAATCAAGTAACTATTTTATAAGGATTTATATTCACACTATTAAAACAACAAATAAAACATAAATTAAAGCATGTCCTTAAACTAAGATAGAAGAGATTTAAATAAAAAGTTAAACTATTTCATTACAAACATTTTCATGACGTGCTTTTTTTGGCCATGAAGGTGTTGGAACTCTTTCGTCGCGTTGGCAAGAAGTCCTTTTTTCTAGCCATGAAGAGGTATAGTAGGGCCTTATCTATGAGGTTCTGCTATTCTTGGCAAGACGGAGAAGTATCTATTGGCAGTATCTCCTTTCTGGTCTCGCTGGAGCTTATTGCTGAGGTGACCGGGTTGCATAATGAAGGAGAAAAAGTGGACAAATGAAGCTAGGGAGACTATAAAACCTAGATGAAGAAGTTCTTTGAGAAAGGTGAGCGTCTGGTGGTGGTTCAAAATGGGTATGGCTACTTTGTTCTCCCTAAACCCTATCCTATAATTAGCTACTTTGTCGTGAAGTATTTCACTCTAGAGGGTTGTTATACGTTTGTCATGACTAGATTCATACCACCTAGTTAGAGATTTTGTTTATATGCCAGATACTTATACTGATAACATTTTTGGACGTGATGACTTTGATTAGATTATTGATATAATTAATGATGTTAGATGATAATATGTTGTTTGATGATATTAATGATGATAGATGCCATTTATGATGCTTAATGTTGTTTTAGTTATTTAATGATGATGTTTAATGTTATTATTAGATTTTAATGTGATGATGTGTCTAATGCATTTTTATCATTCTCTGATAACTTTTTGTTGAGTCTAAGATGGTTGTAGGTTGACAATCAAAAGCAGACATATGATCGAGGAGGATTTTTCTAGCTTGCCAGTAGTGACCCATGGAATAGGACCCTGTGCATAACACAAATTAGATAATAATTAATAAATTAAACTTGAGAATTTAAAATAAATTGATTTAAGAATTAAATAATTAAAATATAATAAATGATTTTTTGAAAAGTTAAATTAGAAAATATACATACATAAAATTATTTACGAGATAGAAATAAATAAAGTATAATATTTTATTTAAAATATTTAAACCTATAGATTATAATATTAAATTAGAGAGATTAATGTTAGTAGTAAATAAATAAATAATTTAGTATATAAAAATATAAAATTAATTTCAAGCTTTGTAAATTACAATTTTTAAGTTATAAAATGACTTGCATAGATGTTGATATTTAAAGAAAAATAATAAATGGTAAGGATAAATTATAAAATTTAAGAAAATACAATTTGACATGCAAGGGTATTAATAAATAAGATAAAATATATATTTAAGATTTAAGATTTAAAATATAATGATGCAAATTAATTAATCAATTAATTATTTTTCAAAACTAAAACTTAGCATGTATATGCATTTGAAAATGTAATTATTTCAATTAATTTGCTATTCAAAATTAATAAACTCATTTATTAAAATTTATGCAATTGAAATTGTAAATTAATTTTAGAACTCATTATTTAATTATTTTTACAATTCATGCATCCTTCATGCATTGATTCAACTTAGCCTCAAATTTTATAAATATGAAAGGATTATTGTATTTTCAATCATCGAATTTGGTTGAAGGTCTGAGCATAAGAATTTACTCTGCGAATTTGCAAGGAGTAGCCGACTGATTTATCGTTCCCTTAGCAATTGCAAGGTTTGATTGTTTTTATTCGCCCTTTTAGATCTCCCATTTGCAAAATATGTTTTTACGTTTTGAATTGTTATCAGGAATAACTAAGACTGACTTATTATTTTGCAAGTAATTAATCTAGCTTCAACGCCACAGGTGATTTTGATGTTGTCACTGTGGAATTCGATTTGAGTTCCTGCCAGTTGGTTGATTGAAGGTCCTCCCATAGTTTTCCCAATCTTTTTATTTTTATCATTGATCAGCTTAGAGGAATTATAGGAGGCGATAGGCATTGGGATTTTTCTCTTCCCCTCTCATTTAATGATCCGAAAAGCCAATCGGTGGAGGCAACATGGTTTAGAAAAGAACAATCTTTATTTCCACGTCTTCGTCGTCCACGCCCCCCCTTCCTCACTCCCTTTGATTGGAGGAGGGGGGGGCGCGTTGACTCTCCTTCCATGCCTTCCCTTCCTACTATCACACCCTTCTCCCTACTCTCGTCCACGCCTCCCTCTCCCTTATCATCTACAACAATAGCAAATTTAAAAACAGAGGGAGGCGATACTGTTGCTCCACGCTTTACTCCAACCTGCTCCTCTCCCACGCCTTCCCAGAATTCTCCATGATGAATGGTTTTTAGGTGGGAAGAGAGGGAGGCGTTGCTAATCTGCAGATAATTGTTTCCTTCTTTCACCACGTTTTCCTCCTCTTCCCTTCTACAATAGTGCTCCCTCTTGCCAGTATTCTCTATTTAATTAGTTACTCATTAAAATTAAAAATTTGAAGGGCAATGTGTTTGGAAAATTTGCTTGATTTATAGGAGGTTTGCCCATATTTTTTATTTTTGCAAATTAGAAGAAGTGATATAGATAATTGTACATATAATTATGTAGGAGAATTGGCTTATTTAATTGGTTTTTTCTTTTATCCTATTAGTCAAAAAAGAGAGAATTTAAATGATTATACAAAATTATTCAAGAATTTGATTAATTGAAATTATTTATTGCAAAATAGAGAATGATTGTGAAATAAGAAAACCCATTAATAAATAAAATAAAAGTTATTAATCCAAGAGGGGTTAATTTAGATTTTCTATCTATGAGGGATGATTTGGAAAAGTGTGCTTGTTTATGGGTTAACCAGGGAAGGGTGAATTTTCTTCACCTCCCCAATAGAGTAATGATGAACATCAAATTATTTATTTTTCTCCCTACCATAACACATGTAGTTAGTTCAACAAGATGGCTTGTTACTTCTACATGCATGCACATGTTTCATTCCTGCCAATTGGTACCAGCGTGCTAGGATACTCCATCATGAGGGACGAGAGCTTATCATGAGCACCGAGAAGCTTTTGCTTCGTTTGGTTGGGCAGATAAAACACCTGGGTCATATATCCATCTTCTGCATTGCAGGTGGAAGTTTGTCCAAGGCAACAAAGGTGACACATCCAAAGAGAGACAATCATAGATTTCAGATAAATTTTTGTAATAATTATATGATGAATACTATATCTTATTGTAAATTGACAAGAATGATCACATGTAAAAGTTATGAAAAAGACCTACGAGGTCCATGATGTACTACGATAGAAAGTCACCATGTAATGTACCTAATAGAAAGAAGAGAAAAACTACTAACATACTAACCCACTAACATCCATGATTTACTTTCTATAGATTAGTAATATGCATAGCCATTACATGTATGATAGTTTCATATTTCATACATGAATTGCATGGAAGTCAAGTTCACTTATTAGTTAATGTACATGTCATTTATCTTAAACTTCACATATGCATTAATTTAAATTTAAATTAATTGTAATTGTGAGTTACTATGGTGGTTTAACCAGGGTTAGGACAAGTGGGTCATTACATTTTGGTATCAGAGCTTAGGGTTTAAACTCTAGGACCTTCAGCCTTCTATCCTAAGACTTAGTTTAATTGATTTTTAGAATACCTAATAGAACAACATGGTGCAAACAAGGAACAAAGGTAGTAGTAGTGGTCCTAGCGATAACCCTAATGAGAGGTTGGATAATATATTTGAGCTCCTGAACTATCAGGAAGCCAGAATGAATAATATGGAATAGGATATGCAGAGGGTTCTTAGTTGGAATCCTAGGATTGAGCTAGCTACCAACGAACAACGTACTATAAAAGAACCTAGGATAGAAGAAGTAAGTCAACTTAGGGTGGAAGAGGAACCTAGCAGAGGAAAGATATCAGAAGCACTGGGAAGGGACCTCAAGAAAGTGACCCCACCAAAATTTAATGAAAAAACCATAGGGGACAGGATAGAAGCATGGATCATAGAGATGGAGAAATAATTTTATCTTAGAGTCTTATCTGATGAGACTAGAGCTATATGGGCTACATACCAACTTTAAGGAGAAACCACTACTTGGTGCGACAATGAGAAAGTACAAAATAACTTTCAACCCATAGAACTCACTTGGGACATTTTCCTTCAACTTTTCCAAAGAAGGTAGCTCCCACAACACTTCTTCAATAGTAAGATAAATGAGTTTCAAAAACTAACCCAAGGAAACATGATGGTGACTCAATGCTGGGAAAATTTTTCTAACTAATAACAGTATTTGCCACAATATCAGATGAATGAGAAATTTAGAATTTGTAAGTTCAACTTTGGGCTGAAACCTCAGATAGGAAAGGAAGTTGAAATGCATAGTCCTAAAACCATGGTGTAGTAGCATTCAAAAAGGCCACTATGCAGGAGCAAAAATTGATACAAATATATGGAGCTAGGAACCACAAAAACTCAGAGTTCAAGAAGATAAAGTTTTAGAACAATAATCAGAAGGGTGGAACTCAGCATATCCAAAACCTGGAAAAGAACAACACTGGGCAGAATAAGGGATAGGATTTCATTAAGAATTTCAATAATAGAAAGAACGATAATTATGGCAATAACCGGTACAATGACAGAAATAACAATGAGAAGGATAAGACAGAGTATAAGATGGGATCTAAAGGTGGATGTTTCATCGATGCAGGAAATCACTATGCTAACCAGTACGATCAATGCACAAATGAGACAGGTGGGAAGAGATAGCCACAACACCAAATTCATGTCACATTTGACAACCGTCAAGAAGACTTCCAAGCCTCACCTATTGAGTTTAATGGTAAACATTTTGATCATGCAATTTCCATTCTTGTAGATACAGGTGCTACTGAATGCTTTGTGGATCCTAGATATGTATCTAAGTTAGACATTAAGCATGGATATATGTGAAAACCTTAGCATGTTCAATATGGAAACCGGGCAAAGCGGAGGGTAGATAGATGTTTGGCATGCAGTAAATTACAACCTCACAACTTCTTAACCGAAGTCAATCTCTATGTAGCTCCATTCGGAAGTTATGATATCATCCTAGGAATCAATTGGTTGATTGAGCATAAGGCTATAGTGAATTGTGAGTATAAACTTGTGGAATTCCTTGATGATTTAGGCAATCGATTTGAGATACAAGAGAATAAGAAGCCTTTGCAATTTAGACAACTTTTTGTAATGTAACTTAAGAGGGCCCAAAGGAAGGGTATGAAATCTATTCAGTTCACATTAAGTATGTAAGGGAGGATAACACTAGACTTGATACACATCCTACCCTTCGAGAGTACCAAGATATTTTTCCTGAGGAATTGCCAAGATTACCTCCCAAGAGGGAAATTGATTTCAATATTGGTCTACACCCAGGGACTAAACCTCAATCTAAGGCTCCCTACGGAATGACAACCACAAAGTTATATGAGATGAAGGTACAGTTGCATGAGTTAATGGACACGAGTCTAATCAGACCAAGTATATCACCATGGGGAGCACCTGTAATCTTTGTCAAGAAGAAGGATGGTACACTACACTTATGCATTGATTGCAAAATGTTGAACAAAGTCACCATCAAGAATAGGTACCCACTCCCTAGAATTGATTAGATGAAAGGTACACAATTATTCTCTAAAATTGATCTCAAGTCTGGATACCACCAGCTTAGAATTTAAGAGATGAATATATATATAAGACAACCTTCCTAACTCGCTATGGGCATTATGAGTTTGTGGTGTTACCCTTTGGACTGACAAATGCTCCTGCAACCTTTATGAACCTTATGAATAGTGTCTTCGAAGATTGTTTGGATGACTTCATCCTGATTTTCATATATGATATCCTTATCTACTCTACATCTATAGAGGAGCATTATAAACACTTGATGATATTTTTTCAGAGGTTAAGGCAACATAAGCTCTATGGGAAATTGTCTAAATGTACCTTCTTCCAAGAGAAAATCCATTACCTAGGGCATATCATTTTTCAAGATGAAGTCTTTGTTGATATACAGAAGACCAAAGCAATCATAGAATGGCCAGTTCCTCGAAATGTCCTTGATGTTCATAGTTTCATGGGATTAGCTGGATATTATAGGAAGTTTGTAGAAGGAGTCTCTAAGATTGCAGCCCCTATTACTGTTCTCCAAAGGAAAGAAAGGAAATTCGATTGGATAGAAGAATGTGAGAAGACCTTTAACTTATTAAAACAAAAGTTAACCTCGACACCTATGCTCACCATACCCGACCCAACTAGACCATTCACAGTTATCACTAATGCATCAGGAGAAGCAATAGGAGGAGTATTAATGTAGAATGAAGAAGTGGTAGCTTATGAGTCCAGCATGTTAAAGCTTCATGAAGTAAACTATGCACCACATGACTTAGAATTGGCTACTATTGTCCATTCCTTCCAAATGTGGAGACACTACCTATTGGGTATGCCTTTTGAGCTAAAAACTGATCATCATGGGTTGAGGTACATCTTCACCCAACCAAATTTGAATTCAAGGAAGAGAAGATGGTTAGAATTCTTAAGTGAGTATGATTTTGGGATAGACTATATCAAAAGGAGAGAAAACAAAGTGGTTGATGCTTTAAGAAGAAGAAGGTAGCTAGTTGTGATAACCGCCACCAAGACTACCTTGAGACAACAAGTGTCGGATAATCTTTGAGGGGATGAGAACTATGGCTTAGTCAAAAATGCCTTAGAAACTAATTTTGCTAACCACCATTTCAATGAATACACCTTAGAACCAAATGGAAATCTTAGATACATGAGGAGAATGTATATTCCCAACAAAGGAGGATTAAGGGATTTGATCTTGGAGGAAATGCATAATGTACCTTATTCTAGACACCCTGATTTGAATAAGATGGACGTGGATGTGAAACCCTTGTACTTTGGCTAGGACTTAAGAAGGATGTAATAGCCTATGTGAGGCAATATTTTGAATGCTAGCAAGTTAAGGCTAAGCATATGCATCCAACAAGGTTGTTATTTTTGCACCATGTGCCGAATTACAAATGGCTAGTGATTAGTATAGATTTTATTCAGGGAGTGCCTATGTTCACACATAAGAATGATATGATATTGGTTGTAGTAGATAAGTTGACCAAGGTAGCTCACTTCATACCCAGTAATGTTAAGGATGGATCAGTCACTCTGGCTGAGAAGTTTGTGAAGGAAATTTTCCAGTTACATGGGGTACCTGAGACAATAATTTCAAACAAGGATGTAAGGACGACCCAATGATTTTGGAGCATATTGAATGCAGCTTTGGGGATGAGGGTGAACTTTAGCACATCTGGTCATCCTCACATAGATGATTAGACTAAGAGGGTCAATCAAGTAGTAGAAGACCTATTGAGAATGTGCTTTATAGATCAATAGTATAAATGGGAGGACTTTCTTGCCTTAGTAGAGTTTGAATATAACAAATCCTATCATTCCTCAATAGGCATGACACAATTTGAGATTCTTTATGGGCATAAGTGTAGGACACCTATCAGTGGGGACCAAGTAGAAGACAAAGCTATAGTTGGACTAGAATTACTTAATGAGATGGAAGAATAGATGGTGTCAATAAGGGCTAGACTTAAGGAAGCAATTGATAGATAACAGAGCTATGATGATAAGAACAGGACCTCAAAAGAGCTACATTTGTTTGGTGAAGTCCTCAAAATTGGCACCTAGATATGTTGGACCTTTTGACATCTTAGAAGTGGTTAATCTAGTTGCTTCCTGACTTGCCTTACCACCTCCTCTTGCCCAGATCCAAAATGTTTTACATTTTTCATTTCTGAAGCCCTATCATCCCAATTTTTCTCATATCCTTGATTGGCATTCACTATAGGTACAAGACATAGGGGTATTTCTAGTGGATCCCACTCAAACCATTGATAGGCACACTATTAAGTTGCACAAGAGAGAGATCTTGCAGTACAAGGTCTAGTGGGACCAATTTCCAGAGGACAGTGCCACATGGGAAAACACTGAGGATATTGAGCATTGTTTCCCACATTTACTTTGATAGACACGGTTATTATTATTATTGTCTCTTTCTAGTGGGGAAGGATGTCGCAATCCAATTTAGACCACCTAGTTAGAGATTACTTTTATATGCCACATACATATACTGTTGACATTTTTGTATGTGATGACTTTGATCTTAGATTATAAATATAATTAATGATGTTAGATGATACTATGTTGTTTGATGATATTAATGATGATAGATTCTATTTATGATGCTTCATGTTGTTTTAGTTATTTAATGATGACGTTTAATGTTATTATTAAATTTTAATGTGATGGTGTGTATAATGCATTTTTATTGTGATGTGATGATTTCTTGTTGAGTTTGATCTTGTTGTAGGTTGACGGTTGAAGGCATAGATATGATTGAGGAGGAGTTTTCTAGCTTGTCGGTAGTGACCTAAGGAATGGGACCTTGTGCATAACACAAATTAGATAATAATTAATAAAATAAACTTGGAAATTTAAAATAAATTGATCGAAGAATTAAATAATTAAAATAAATAAAGCTATAGATTAAAATATTAAATTAGATAGATTAATGGTATTAGTAAATAAATAAATAATTTATTATATAAAAATATAAAATTAATTTCAAGATTACAATTTTTAAGTTATAAAACCACATGCATAGATGTTGATATTAAAAGGAAAAATAACAAATGGTAAGGATAAATTATAAAATTTAAGAAAATACAATTTGACATGCAAGGGTATTAATAAATAACATAAAATATATATTTTATATTTAAGATTTAAAATATAATCATTAAAATTAATTAATCAATTAATTATTTTTGAAACTAAAACTTAGAATGTATATATGCATTCAAAAATATAATTATTTCAATTAATTTTTTATTTAGAATTAATAAACTCATTTATTAAAATTTATGCAACCGAAATTGTAAATTAGTTTTAGAAATCATTATTTAATGATTTTTATAATTCATGCATCCTTCATGCATTGATTCAACTTAGCCTCAAATTTTATAAATATGAAAGGATTATTGTATTTTCAATCATCGAATTTGGTTGAAGTTCTGAGCATAAGAATTTACTTTGCGAATTTGGCAGGAGTAGCCGACTGATTTATCGTTCCCTTCCTTAGCAATTGCAATGCTTGATTATTTTTATTCACCCTTTTAGATCTCCCATCTGCAAAATATGTTTTTACGTTTTGAATTATTATCAGGAATAACTAAGAATGACTTATTATTTTGCAAGTAATTAATCCAGCTTCAACGCCATAGGTGATTTTGATGTTGTCACTGTGGAATTCGATTTGAGTTCCTGCCAGTTGGTTGGTTGAAGCTCCTCCCATAGTTTTCCCAATTTTTTTATTTTTATCATTGATCAGCTTAGAGGAATTATAGGAGGCTATAGGCATTGGGATTTTTCTCTTCCCCTCTCATTTAATGATCCGAAAAGCCAATTCAGGGGGGGGCATTGAGTCTCCTTCAATGCCTTCCCTTCCCTACTACCACGCCCTTCTCCCCACTCTCTTCCATGCCTCCCTCTCTCTTATCACCTACAAAAATAGCAAATTTGAAAATAGGGGGAAGCAATACTATTTCTCCACGCTTTACTCCAACCTGCTCCTCTCCCACTTCTTTCCAGAATTCTCCATGATGAATGGTTTTTAGGTGGGGAAGAGAGGGAGGCGTTGCTAATCTGCAGATAATTCTTTCCTTCTTTCACCATGTTTTCCTCCTCTTCCCTTCTAAAATAGTGCTCCCTCTTTCCATTTTCTCTATTTAATTAGTTAGTCATTAAAATTGAAAATTTGAAGGGCAATGTGTTTGGAAAATTTGCTTGATTTATAGAAGGTTTGCCCATATTTTTTATTTTTGTAAATTAGATTTCCTTCTCTTTTTATATGTCTTTAATTAACCTAAGGGTTTGGTTTTCTTTCAAAACTAATTAGAAGAAGCCATATAGATAATTGTACATATAATTATGTAGGAGAATTGGCTTATTTAATTGATTTTTTTTTTATCCTTTTAGTAAAAAAAGAGAGAATTTAAATGATTATACAAAATTATTCAAGAATTTCATTGATTGAAATTATTTATTGCAAAATAGGAAAAGATTGTGAAATAAGAAAACTCATTAATAAATAAAATAAAAGTTATTAATCCAGGAGGGGTTAATTTAGATTTTCTATCTATGAGGGATGATTTGGAAAAGTGTGCTTGTTTATGGGTTAACCAGGGAAGGGTGAATTTTCTTCACCTCCCCAATAGGATAATGATGACCATCAAATTATTTATTTTTCTCCCTGCCATAACACATGTAGTTAGTTCAACAGGATGGCTTAATACTTCTACATGCATGCACAGGTTCCATTCCCGCCAGTTGGTACCAACTTGCTAGGATACTCCATCATGAGGGACGAGAGCTTGTCACGAGCACCGAGAAGCTTTTTCTTTGTTTAGTTGGGCAGATAAAACACCTAGGTCATATGCCTATCTTCTGGATTCCAGGTGGAAGTTTGTCCAGGGCAACAAAGGCAACGCATCCAGAGATAGACAATCATAGATTTCCGATAAATTTTTGTAATAATTATATGATGAATATTGTATCTTATTGTAAATTGACCAGAATGGTCACATGTAAAAGTTATGAAAAAGACCTACGAGGTCCATGATGTACTGCGATAGAAAGTCGCCATGTAATGTACCTAATAGAAAGAAGAGAAAAACTACTAACATACTAACCCACTAACATCCATGATTTACTTTCTGTAGATTAGTTTTCTTTTCCACACACATGCACGTTCTTATATAATTTTCAGTTAGTTGATATAGTTATGCATTTTACATGTTAATTTAATTCATAATAATTCATCCAAACATTACTTATGTTTTCTTTCATGGATGCATGCATGCACTTAACTCGAAATCGTTGATAATTATGGTTATACATGTTACTTTACCATCATGCGCACTTTACTTTTGTTTCACTTTTACTACATGTATGATAGTTTCATATTTTATACATGAATTGCATGGAAGTCAAGTTCACTTATTAATTAATGTACATGTCATTTATCTTAAACTTCACGTATGCATTAATTTAAATTTAAATTAATTGTAATTGTGAGTTACTATGGTGGTTTAGCTAGGGTTATGACAAGTTGGTCCTTACATTTTGGTATCAAAGCTTAGGGTTTAAAGTCTAGGACCTTGAGAATTCTATGCTAAGACTTAGTTTGATTGATTTTTAGGATACCTAATAGGACAACATGGTGTGAACAAGGAACAAAGGTAGTAGTACTAGTCCTAGCGATAACCCTAATGAGAGTTTGGATAATATATTTGAGTTCCTCAACCGTGAGGAAGCCAGAATGAATATTATGGAATAGGATATAAAGAGGGTTCTTAGTGGGAATCCTAGGATTGAGAATGATACCAACGAACAACCTACTATAAAAGAACCTAGGATAGAAGAAGTAAGTCAACTTAGGGTGGAAGAGAAACCTAGCAAAGGAAAGATATCAGAAGCACTGGGAAGGGACCTCAAGAAAGTGACCCAACCAAAATTTAATGAAAAAACCATAGGGGATGGGATAGAAGCATGGATCATAGAGATGGAGAAATAATTTTAGCTTAGAGACTTATCTGATGAGACTAGAGCTATATGGGCTACATACCAATTTTCAGGAGAAATCACTACTTGGTACGACAATGAGAAAGCACAACATAACTTTCAACCCACAAAATTCACTTTGGATATTTTTCTTCAACTTTTTCAAAGAAGGTGGCTCCCACAACACTTCTTCAACAGTAAAACAAATGAGTTTCAAAAACTAACTCAAGGAAACATGACAGTGACTCAATGCTGGGAAAATTTTTCTCACTAATAACAGTATTTGCCACAATATCAGATGAATGAGAAATTTAGAATCTGTAAGTTTATATTTGGGTTCAAACCTCAGATAGGAGTGAAAGTTGAAAAGCATAGTCCTGAAACCATGGTACAGTAGCATTCAAGAAAGCCACTATGCAAGAGCAAAAATTGATACAAATATATGAAGCTAGGAACCACAAAAACTCAAAGTTCAAGAAGATAAGGTTCTAGAACAATAATTAGAAGGGTGGAACTTAGCATATCCAAAACCTGAAAAAGAACAACACTGGGGACAATAAGGGATAGGATTTCATTAGGAACTTCAATAATAGAAAGAATAATAATTATGGCAATAACCAGTACAATGAAAGAAATAACAATGGGAATGATAAGACAGAGTATAAGATGGCATCTAAAGGTGGATGTTTCATCTATGGAGGAAATCACTATGCTAACCAGTGCAATTAATGCACAAATGAGACAGGTGGGAAGAGATAGCCACAACACCAAATTCATGTCGCATTTGACAACCGTCAAGAAGACATCTAAGCCTCACCTATTCAGTTTAATGGTAAACATTTTGGTCATGCAGTTACCATTCTTATAGATACAGGTTCTATTGAATGCTTTGTGGATCGTAGATATGTATCTAAGTTAAACATTAAGCTTGGATACATGTCAAAACCTTGGAAAGTTCAATATGGAAAATGGGTAGAGCAGAGGGTAGATAGATGTTTGGCATGTAGTAAATTACAACTTCCCAACTTCCTAGCCGATGTCAATCTCTATGTAGCTCCATTAGGAAGCTATGATATCATCCTAGGAATCAATTGGTTGATTGAGCATAAGGCTATAGTGAATTGTGAGGATAAACATGTGGAGTTCCTTGATGATTTAGGCAATCGATTTGAGATACAAGAGAATAAGAAGCCTTTGCAATTAGACAACTTTTTGTAATACAACTTAAGAGGGCCCAAAGGAAGGTTATGAAATCTATTCAGTTCACATTAAGGATTGAAGGGAGGATAACACTAGACTTGATACACACCCTATCCTTCAAGAGCACCAAGATATTTTTCCTGAGGAATTGTCAAGATTACCTCCCAAGAGGGAAATTGATTTCACTATTGATCTACACCCAAGGACTAAACCTCAATCTAAGGCTCCCTATGGAATGACAACCACAAAGTTATAGGAGATGATGGTACAATTGCATGAGTTAATGGACATGGGTCTAATCAGACCAAGTGTATCACCATGGGGAGCATACATTATCTTCGTCAAGAAGAAGGATGGTACACTTCACTTATGCATTGATTACAAAATATTGAACAAACTCAGCATCAAGAATAGGTACCCACTCCCTAGAATTGATGAGTTATTTGATCAGATGAAAGTTACAAAATTATTCTCTAAAATTTATCTCAGATCTGGATACCACCAGCTTAGAATTTAAGGGATGAAGATATACATAAGACAAGCTTCCTAACTTGCTATGGGCATTATGAGTTCATGGTGTTACCCTTTGGACTGGGAAATGCCCCTCCAGCATTTATGAACCTTATGAATAGTGTCTTCGAAGATTGTTTGGATGACTTCATCCTGATTTTCATAGATGATATCCTTATCTACTTTACATCTATAGAGGAGCATGATAAAAACTTGATGATATTCTTTCAGAGGTTAAGGGAACATAAGCTATATGGGAAATTGTCTAAATGTACCTTCTTCCAAAAGAAAATTCATTATCTAGGGCATATCATTTTTGAAGATGAAGTCTTTGTTGATCTAGAGAAGATCAAAGCAATCATAGCATGGCTAGTTCCTTGAAATGTCCTTGATGTTCATAGTTTCATGGGATTAGCTGGATATTATAGGAAATTTGTAGAAGGAGTCTCTAAGATTGCAGCCCGTATTATTGTGCTCCAAAGGAAAGAAAGGAAATTTGATTGGATAGAAGAATGTGAGGAGGCCTTTAACTTATTAAAACAAAAGTTAACCTCGACACCTATGCTCACCATACCCAACCCAACTGGACCATTTACAGTTATCACCAATGCATCAGGAGAAGCAATAGGAGGAGTGTTAATGCATAATGAACAAGTGGTAGCTTATGAGTCCAGGAATTTAAAGCTTCATGAAGTCAACTATGCACCACATGACTTAGAATTGGCTGCTATTGTCCATGCCTTCCAAATATGGATACACTACCTATTGGGTATGCCTTTTGAGCTAAAAACTGATCATCATGAGTTGAGGTACATCTTCACCAAACCAAATTTGAATTCAAGGAAGAGAAGATGGTTAGAATTCTTAAGTGAGTATGATTATGCTATAGACTATATCAAAGGGAGAGAAAACAAAGTGGTCGATGCTTTAAGAAGAAGAAGGTAGCTAGTTGTGATAACCGCCACCAAGACTACGTTGAGACAACAAGTGTTGCATAATCTTCAATGGGATGAGAACTATGACTTAGTCAAAAATGCCTTAGAGACTAGTCCTCCTGACCACCATTTTTATGGGTACACTTTAGAACGAAATGGACTTCTTAGATACATGAGGAGAATGTATATTCCCAACAAAGGAGGATTAAGGGATTTGATCTTGGAGGAAATGCATAATGTACCTTATTCTGCACACCCTGATTTGAATAATATGGACATGGATGTGGAACCCTTGTACTTTTGCCAAGACTTAAGAAGGATGTAATAGCCTATGTGAGGCAAGATTTTGAATGCTAGCAAGTTAAGGCTGAGCATATGCATCCAACAAGGTTTTTATTTTCACACCATGTGCCTAATTGCAAATGGCAAGTGATTAGTATAGATTTTATTCAGGGAGTGCCTATGTTCACACATAAGAATGATATGATATTGGTTGTAGTAGATAAGATGACCAAGGTAGCTCACTTCATAACTAGTAATCTTAAGGATGGATCAGTCACTCTGGCCTAGAAGTTTGTGAGAAAAATTTTCCAGTTACATGGGGTACCTAAGACAATAATTTTAGACAGGGATGTAAGGATGACCCAATGATTTTGGACCATATTGAATGTAGCTTTGGGGATGAGGTTGAACTTTAGCACAGCTGGTCGTCCTCAGATAGATGATCAGACTAAGAGGGTTAATTAGGTAGTAGATGACCTATTGATAATGTACTGTATAGATCAATAGTATAAATGGGAGGACTTTCTTGCCTTAGTAGAGTTTGCATATAACAAATCCTATCATTGCTCAATAGGCATGACACAATTTGAGATTCTTTATGGGCATAAATGTAGGACACCTTTCAGTTGGGACCAAGTAGAAGACAGTTTTAGTTGGACTAGAATTACTTAATGAGATGGAAGAATAGATGGTGTGAATAAGGGCTAGACTTAAGGAAGCAATTGATAGATAAAAGAGATATGCTGATAAGAACAAGACCTCAAAAGAGGTACATTTCTTTCGTTAAGTCCTCAAAATTGGCACCTAGATATGTTGGACCTTTTGACATCTTAGAAGTGTTTAATCTAGTTGCTTACCAGCTTTCCTTACCACCTCCTCTCGCCCAGATCCAAAATGTTTTACATTTTTCATTTCTTAAGCCCTATCATCCTAATATTTCTCATATCCTTGATTGGCATTCACTATAGGTACAAGACCTAGGGGTGGTGCTAGTGGATCCCACTCAAAACATTGATAGGTGCACTATTAAGTTGCATAAGAGAGAGATCTTGCAGTATAAGGTCTAGTGGGACCAATTTTTAGAGGACAGTGCCACATGGGAAAACACTGAGGATATTGAGCATTCTTTCTTACATTTACTTTGATAGACACGGTTATTATTTTTATGAATGTTGTGTTTTGTAATAAGACATCGCGATGATGTTTCTTTCTAGTGGGGAAGGATGTCACGAACCAATTTAGACCACCTAGTTAGAGATTACTTTTATACGCCACATACTTATACTGTTGACATTTTTGTATGTGATGACTTTGATCTTAGATTATAGATATAATTAATGATGTTAGATGATACTATGTTGTTTGATGATATTAATGATGATAGATTCTATTTATGATGCTTAATGTTGTTTTATTTATTTAATGATGACGTTTAATGTTATTATTAAATTTTAATGTGATGGTGTGTATAATACATTTTTATTGTGATCTGACGATTTTTTGTCGAGTTTGATCTTGTTGTAGGTTAACGGTCAAAGGCGGAGATATGACTGAGGAGGAGTTTTATAGCTTGCCGATAGTGACCTATGGAATGGGACCTTGTGCATAACACAAATCAGATAATAATTAATAAATTAAACTTGGGAATTTAAAATAAATTGATCGATGAATTAAATAATTAAAATAAATAAAGCTATAGATGTTGAATATAAATAAATAAAGTATAATATTTTATTTAAAATATATAAAGCTATAGATTAAAATATTAAATTAGAGAGATTAATGGTAGTAGTAAATAAATAAATAATTTATTATATAAAAATACAAAATTAATTTCAAGATTACAATTTTTAAGTTATAAAATGACATGCACAGTTGCTGATATTAAAAGAAAAATAATAAATGGTAAGGATACATTATAAAATTTAAGAAAATACAATTTGACATGCAAGGGTATTAATAAATAAGATAAAATATATATTTGATATTTAAGATTTAAAATATAATCATTGAAATTAATTAATCAATTAATTATTTTTGAAACTAAAACTTAGAATGTATATATGCATTAAAAAATATAATTATTTCAATTAGTTTTTTATTTAGAATTAATAAACTCATTTATTAAAATTTATGCAATCGAAATTGTAAATTAGTTTTAGAAATCATTATTTATTGATTTTTATAATTCATGCATCCTTCATGCATTGATTGAACTTAGCCTCAAATTTTAAAAATATGAAAGGATTCTTGTATTTTCAATCATCGAATTTGGTTGAAGGTCTGAGCATAAGAATTTACACATGCAAATTTTCCTAGAGTAGCCGATTGATTTATCGTTCCCTTCCTCACTAATTGCAAGGCTTGATTGTTTGTCGTCACCCTTTTAGATCTCCCATTTGCAAAATATGTTTTTACGTGTTGAATTATTATCAATAATAATTAAGATTGACTTATTTTACAAGTAATTATTCTAGCTTTAGTGAGACAGGTGATTTTGATGCGGTAGAACTGTGGAATTCGATTTGAGTTCCTTCCAATTGGTTGATTGAAGCTCCTGCCATAGTTTTCCCAATCTTTTTATTTTTATCATTATCAACTTAGAGGAATTATAGGAGGTGATAGGCATTGGGATTTTTCTCTTCCCCTCTCATTTCATGATCCGCAAAGCCAATTGGTCGAGGCAACGTGGTTTAGCAAAGAACAATATTTATTTCCATGCCTCCATCCTCCACGCCACTCCTTCCTCACTCCCTATGATTTGTTGCTATTTAATTTGAAAGCAACAGTGACTTGGGGGGTTGGGGAGGCAGCCATTGAATCTCCTTTGATGCCTTCTCTTCCCTTCTACCACGCCCTTTTCCCTACTCTCTTCCACGCCTCCCTCTCCCTTATCACCTGCAGTTTTAGCAAATTTGAAAATAGGGTGAAGTTATATTGTTGCTCTACTCTTTACTCCAGCCTGCTCCTCTCCCACACCTTTACAGTATTCTCCATGATGAATGGATTTTAAGTGGGAAGAGAGGGGGGCGTTGCTAATTTGCAGACAATTCTTTCGTTCTTTCACCAGGTTTTCCTCCTCCTCCCTTCTACAATAGCGCTCCCTCTTGTCAGTATTCCCTCTTTAATTAGTTACTCAGTAAAATTGAAAATTTGAAGGGCAATGTGTTTGGAAAATTTGCTTGATTTACAAGAGGTTTTCCCATATTTTTTATTTTTGCAAATTAGATTTCCTTTTTTTATATGTCTAAATTAACCTAAGGGTTTGGTTTTCTTTCAAAACTAATTAGAAGAAGCGATATAGATAATTATACATATAATTATGTAGGAGAATTGGGTTATTTAATTGGGTTTTTTTTAATCCTTTTAGTCGAAAAAGAGAGAATTTAAATGATTATACACAATTATTCAAGAATTTGATTAATTAAAATTATTTATTGCAAAAGAGGAAAAGATTGTGAAATAACAAAACTCATTAATAAATAAAATAAAAGTTATTAATCCGGGAGGGGTTAATTTAGATTTTCTATCTATGAGGGATGATTTGGAAAAGTGGTCTAGTTTATGGGTTAACTAGGAAAGGGTGAATTTTTTTCACCTCCCTAATAGAGTAATGATGGCCATCAAATTATTTATTTTTGTCCCTTCGATAACACATGTAGTTTGCTCAAAAAATGATCTAAATGGGAGTGTCTGTGGGTGCGAGGGGAGGCTCATTGAGATGAAGGCAATGCTGATGATGATGATGGTCTTAGAGTTCTGTGTCTCTGCCAGCACAGGAGCAGTTTTTGGTGTGTTTGGCAGCTCGAGGTTTCCTGGTCAGCCTGCATCCTTCACTGGGAGCTTTCGTTGTTGTTCTTCGTGCGTGCAGGGTGTATGGGTGATGGGCGGGAGTTCTTTCTCTTACCGCATGGAGGGTGTTTGGGAGGTGTGAAAGGTTTGTCCCTCATGGTTTTTTGGTGGGGGTTTCTTTGCTAGTAGCTGCTTGGGGTTATCTATGGGTTGTTTCCTATTGGTATTTTGGTATGGTTTTGTCATTGATGTCAACACCTACTAAAACTCTAGCACTTTGGAGATCCAGCAACATTCACCGGCAAGCAAGTGACTTCTGCACAGTCATCGGTATATGGTACACTGGCAGGATATAATGATCACCGACACTTGGAATGGCATGAAAAATACTTGGTAATGTCAAAGACATTGTTTGGACATCTTAACCTTGAGAATTGGTTATTGGCATATTCGTATTTGTATATTTGTTGTTACCGACAAACAGGTCTAGGTTATGCACCGACAGGTTTATCTTTTCTAGATCAGCACGACATGCTATGGAGATGATTAATTATTGTTCTAAATGCATTAAGCCGACATGTTGAATCGATTATTGCATCAGATATTGTATTGTTTGTAAAATGATTTTATTGTAATATCTTGTAGAGCCAACCTACTAAAATTGGTCTTAGGTTATGATATAAATGTAAGATCTTATTTGTAAGATCATGTGTGGAATGCGAAAAAGAATAAGTGTGAAGGTATATGCGAGATTAAGCAGAGCTATACACGTAGACATTGTTTGAAGGTGAAGCTAGGTTTTTGTGAAAGCATATCAAAACTACACCGGTACTCAATCCAGCATATGAAGATGCTATTTTGAGCAGTACATTCTTATTGGATTTAACCATCCAATTGTAGTCAGTGTGACTCCCATTTGTGATTGAGTAGTGAGCTCTAGGCGCTTGGCCTTTCTGCATGTGCAGACCCCATTTATGTACACTTACTATCTGTAGTAGTATCATCTGATTGTGGGTAAGGTTTCCCACCGTGGTTTTTCCCCTTATAGGGTTTCCACGTACAAATATTTGTGTTATGTGTTGTAGATGACTTTGTCTTTTTGTTTCATGCATTAATCTATATCGGTATTGCAATTATGAGTTAAATTTGTCGACCGGTATAATAGACTAGTTCACCAGTATTAAGTAATAAATTGGTTAAGTTGTTTTGGTTTAAATTTATATTGGACAACTGATTCACCCCCTCCCCTCTTAGTCCTCCGGGACCTAGCAATTGGTATAAGAGCTTAGTCCTCTTTTGCAGAAGTTTAACAAATTGAGGAGATCCAATGGCTACTAACTATTTTAGGAAGGACAGTCCTAAACTTGATGGAACCAACTATGGCATATGGAAGATTAGAATGGAGACACATCTGAATTGCATTAGAAAAGACATCTAGGAAGTTACAAAGAATGGTTATACTGCTGCTACTCCCGGTCAGCCTAATCCACTTACCTTAGGAAGAGATGAAGATAATGATTGCAAAGCAAGGGAAGCACTTTTGAGCACATTAACATATCAGCAAATTATGGGATTATCTAATAGATCAACTACTAAAGTTATTTGGGATCATTTGGAAACACTAAATGAAGGAGATTCCATAGTCAAAATTGCAAAACTTGAAAGCTTTCGGGTCAGGTATGAAAATCTGAAAATGGAAGAAGATGAAAGGATTTTTGCTTTTATAGAAAGAGTTAATGAAATTGTTTTGGGTATCAAATGTTATGGAGGAACCTTAAGTGAAGATAAAAAATTTTCAAAAGTTTTAAGAGAAATATCACCGGCATATAAAATGAAGGTTACTGCTATAAATGAGTTAAGAACAATGCCTAATACATTAGTAACTAGGGATACATTGATTGGAAAACTTTCAGCCTTTAAAATTGAGGAATTTGGTCTTGTTGCTACTATAAATATAGATTTAGCCTTTAAAGCATCAACATCATCTGCATCATCATTTGACAAATCTGATTGGAAAGCCTTTTATGCAAGAGAACTTGAAGAAAGCAGGACAGAAAATGAAGAACTTAAAGAGCTTGAAGCACTATTTGCAAGAAAAATGCCTAAAGGTCCAGTTGGAAGTAAGCATGAAGGTAAAGCACCCTTTAAATGTTTTAACTATAATAAGATTTGTCATATGGCTTCAAGATGCCCTAATAGACATGCTAGACTAAGAGAAGAAGCTAGAAGGACATACAAGCCTAACCCTGAATATCAGAGATACAGATTTAAGAAGAAAAAAGATAAATCTTGTCATGTAGTTGATGAAGGAGTGACTGATGATTCTGATGAGGATCCGGTAGACAATGGATGGGTTTTTGTTGCTATAATAGAAGATCAACCAGCACCTACAGTCCAACTGGTAGAGCAGGCCTTGGCAGCTAAAATTGAAGTAAAGGATGAATGGATCATTGATTCTAGATGCTCACATCATATGACAGGAGACAAAGGTAAATTATTGAACTTTCAAGAATATAATGGAGCCTTAGTGAGATTTGGAGATGATAAAGCTTTCCTAATCAGAGGTAAGGGTTCAATATCTCTTGATGGTAAGCATAATACTAACAATGTTTACAATGTTGAAGGTTTAAAGCACAATCTTTTGAGTGTTGGTCAATTAGTTGAGAAAGGATTTTAGTTACAATTCAAAAATGGGAAATGCAAAATCATGAATAGAACTAGTTTAGAAATTACAACCAGTAATCAGACTAGAGGTAATATCTTTCATCTAAATAATAGTGAAAAGACATGTTTGATTGCACACATTGATGAAAGTTGGCTATGGCATAAGAGACTCTGTCATGTAAACTTTGATTGCATGGTAAAAATCAATACTACTAAGGCAGTTAGAGACTTACCTAAAATTATCAAACCTCACAATATAGTATGTAAGGAATGTCAATTTGGAAAACAAGTTAGAGCTAGTTTCAAAAGTATTCCAGAAAAATCCAATAATGCTCTTGATTTAATTTATACTGATTTATGTGGTCCAGCTATAACTAAAAGCTTATAAGGTGATAGATATTTCATATTAATCATTGATGACTATTCTAGAATGTGTTGGGTTACTTTTCTCAGAGAAAAATCAGAAGCACTTGGAAAGTTTAAATTGTTCAAAGCAATGGTTGAAAATGAAACCAGTAAGAAAATCAAATGTCTAATATCAGATCAAGGAGGTGAATTTACATCCAAGGAATTTAATACATTCTGTGAAGTGAATGGAATCAGAAGACAGCTATCAGTACCTCAGACACCACAGCAGAATGGAGTTATTGAAAGGAAAAATAGAACTATCTTGGATGTAGCTAGAAGTATGTTATCTAAAAAAAATCTACCACATGTATATTGGCGAGAGGTAGTAAGTACAACGGTCTATACATTCAACAAAGTTCACATCAAAGGTGAAACCAGTAAGACCCCTCATGAATTATGGTTTGGTATTACTCCTACTCTTAAATATTTCAAAATATTTGGAAGCGAATGTTATATTAGAAGAGATGAGTATATTGGGAAATTTCATCCTAGAAGTGATGAAGAAATATTTCTTGGTTATTCATCTAAGAGTAAAGTATATAGATGTTTTAACAAGAGATTGCAGAAAATTGTTGAGAGTACAAACGTGAAGATTGATGAACAATTCAGAGGAACTTCAAGGAATATAGATTATGAACCAGCAACAAAAATTCTAACTAATGAATCTACACTGAATCCACTGGTACAGAATGAAGATCCATATACACAAGTATCATTTGAAAATTCCACTATGACTGAGGAACAACAGCAAACAAAGACACCTCGGTATGTAAGATTAAATCATTTTGAAGATCAGATAATTGGAAACAAGCATAAAGGAGTTATGACAAGAGGAAGATTGGCAAATGAAGAGGTATGTCTTATTTCTCAAATTGAACCATCATCAGTTAATGAGGCATGTGAAGACAAATATTGGACTAAAGCTATGGAAGAAGAATTAGAACAAATTGAGAAAAATAACACTTGGACATTAGTTCCCCGGCCTAAAGATAAAAATGTAATTGGAACCAAATGGGTATTTAGAAACAAACTTAATGAAGATGGTAAGGTTATCAGAAATAAAGCAAGACTAGTGTGTAAGGGATATTCTCAAAAAGAAGGAGTTGACTATAATGAAACCTTTGCACCGGTAGCTAGAATTGAGGCAGTTAGATTGTTTTTGGCTTCTGCAGCACATAAGAACTACAAAGTATATCAGATGGATATTAAATGTGCATTTTTGAATGGAGATCTCTAAGGGGAAGTTTCCATTGAACAACCTAATGGATTTTCTTTGACAAATAACAAAGATATGGTTTGCAGGTTAAGGAAAGCTTTGTATGGATTGAAGCAAGCTCCAAGAGCTTGGTATGCAAGATTGGATAAGTATCTTTTGAAAATTGGTTTTTCTAAAGGTAATGCTAATAGTAACTTATACTATAAAGTGACTAATGATGACATCTTGGCTATAGAAGTTTTTGTTTATGATATAATCTTTGGAGGAGAAGATGGATTGTGCAAAGACTTTTCTATCAAAATGCAGCAAGAATTTGAAATGTCTATGATTGGTGAAATAAGATTCTTTTTAGGATTGCAGATTTCATAGACTGACAAAGGTATATTCTTAAGCCAATCTAAATACTTAAAAGAATTACTTAAGAAATTTGGGATGGAAAACTCTAAACCGGTAAGCACACCTATGACTACAAATGATAAACTATCTTTGAGGGACGAATCTACACCTGTTAATCCAACAAGGTACAAATCTATGATAGGAGGTTTACTGTATTTGACACAAACAAGACCTGATATTATGAATGTAGTATGTATTGTTTCAAGATTTTAGAGGAATCGTAGAGAAAATCATGAATCAGTAGTAAAAAGGATTTTTCGGTACTCACAAGGCACTACAAATCTTGGATTATGGTATCCTAGAGATGAAAACTTTGACCTATGTACATACACAGATGCAAATTGGGTAGGAGATATCGATGATAGAAAAAGCACCACTGACAGAGTATTTTTTCTTGGAAGCAGACTAGTTTCTTGGTTGAGCAAGAAACAAAGTTGTACATCTTTATCAATAGCAGAATCAGAATATGTTGGAGCAGCAACTAACTGTACACAGGTACTATGGCTAAAACAAATGTTGAAATATTTAAAGGTAAAGTGCAAGGAACCTATAACTATCTATTGTGACAACACAACAGGAATTGATATATCTAAGAATTTGGTACTACATTCTAAAACAAAACATGTTTCAATCAAATTGAATTTTCTAAGGGAGAATGTTGAAGCAAAAGAAATAAAACTGGTTTATGTGAATACTAAAGAGCAGCTTGCAGATATTTTCACTAAAAATTTGCCTAAAGAGACCTTTGAATATATTATACAATAGCTTGGGGTCATACCCCCACTGGTAGATACTTAGAGAGTTGATACTTGTCATCAACTGGTAGAATTCACAGAGAAATCTTTTACTCCGGCTTTGATGAGGAAGCTACTTCACAACAGGAGTAGTTAGTATATTGGTATTGATTGGTATTTTGTATGTGAACTTGGTTTTGGTGTAACTTTTGAATTTGATGTCAAAGGGGGAGAGATTGGTATGGAAAAATAGGTATGGAATAACAGAAAAACACATGTTACTCTCAGGGGGAGAGATTGTTACTTTAAGGAGATTGTTGATTTTGTTGGTACTTTGGTATTTGGCATTTTTGTTTTGGCACTTTGTTGTTTTTTTCATCTTGTGTTGCCATCAATGCAAAAGGGGTAGATTGTTGGTATTTTGGTATGGTTTTGTCCTTGATGTCAACACATACTAAAACTCTAGCACTTTGGAGATCCAGCAACATTCATTGGCAAGCAAGTGACTTTTGAACAGTTGTCGGAATATGGTACACCAACAGGATATAATAATCACCGGCACTTGGAATGGCATGAAAAATACTTGGTAATGTCGAAGATATTGTTTGGACATCTTAACCTTGAGAATTGGTTATTGGCATATTCTTATTTGTATATTTGTTGTTACCGGCAAATAGGTCCAGGTTATGCACTGGCAGGTTTATCTTTTGCAGATCAGCATGACACGCTATGGAGATGATTAATTATTATTGTAAATGCATTAAGCCGACATGTTGAATTGGTTATTGCATTGGATATTGTATTGTTTGTAAAATGATTTTATTGTAATATCTTGTAGAGCCGACCTACTAAAATTGGTCTTAGGTTATGATATAAATGTAAGATCTTGTTTGTAAGATCATGTGTGGAATGCAAAAAAGGATAAGTGTGAAGGTATATGCGAGATTAAGCAGAGCTATACACACAGACATCATTTGAAGGTGAAGTTAGGTTTTTGTGAAAGCATATCAGAACTACACCGGTACTGAATCAAGCATATGAAGATGCTATTTTGAGCAGTACATTCTTATTGGATTTAACCATCCAATTTTAGTCAGTGTGACTCCCATTTGTGATTGAGCAGTGAGCTCTAGGCGCTTGGCCTTTCTGCATGTGCAGACCCCATTTATGTACACCTACTATATGCAATAGTATCATCTAATTGTGGGTAAGGTTTCCCACTGTGGTTTTTCCCCTTATAGGGTTTCCACATACAAATATTTGTGTTATGTGTTGTGGATGACTTTGTCTTTTTGTTTCATGCATTAATCTTTACCGGTATTGCAATTATCAGTTAAATCTGTCCACCGGTATAACAGACTGGTTTACTGGTATTAAGTAATAAATTGGTTAAGTTGTTTTGGTTTAAATTTATATTGGACAACTGATTCACCCCCCCTCTCAGTTGCCTCCGGGACCTATCATTGCCTTTGGCATTTTTATTTACTTTTGGCATGGGATGTGTGGAGGGGTGTTCTGGTGGTGTTATGGTCACATTGTGGCCTCTATTGGTGGTTTGGTTTTGTTGTTGCCTTTGATCTTTTTTGGTGCCCTTTGTTTTTGGTCTGGTTTTAGAGGTTGGGGTCTTGTCTTTTTTGGGTTTCTTTTTTCTTCTTCTTGTCCTAGCACTGGTGAGGGTTTTTTTGCTCCTTCTCAACTTGCTTCCTAGGCTCTGGTTTTTATGCTTCATGTTATGCATCTATGGGATTTTCTGGTCTATCCTATTGAGGTGGTCCTATCTTCTTTTAAGGGGAAGATGGTTATGGTTGGAGTTGCCCTTTCTCCTTTTGAGGTTGAGATGGATGTTTTTAGATATGCCCAGAAGTGATATTGGAGGTCTTTTGAAACCCCTTTTTTTGTTTGTAAGGAAGTTGTTGCTAGCTATTGTATTGTTTCCTTTCCTTTATCTCCTATTGAGGTGGAGATCTCAATTGGTAAGTTGGTGCTCAGTTTCTTGGCTTAGTTTTTGAAAGCTATCCCTTTTCCCTTGGCTTTGGTTAACAATGTTTTTCCTTTTGAGGTGGATTTTTTGGTTGGGGAAGGTGCTGGAGTTTACCCTTCTTCTATTGAGGTGGATTTGGGCGTTGCTTTTGTTGTTGGAAAAATTCGGCAGGGGGTTGTTGGTTCCTTATTTTTTGCCTATTGGAGAATAGAGGATGGTCTTCTAACTGATTTTCCTACTCTATCCCCTATTAAGTTGGGGATATTAGAGGGTTTATTGTATTCTGATCCTTTTATTCTCAACATTGGGGTTGAGGGATCCTAGAAAAACCCTATGTTTTTTGCTCTTCTCAAGGATAGGATAGATGTTGACAGTTTTCAAGGGCCCAGTTTGTTTAGTTTTTGTTTTTGGTTAGGACCAAGCTTTGGTTGTGGCCTGGAGTTTCTACCATAGGTTTGGGGAGCCTAGAAAACCATTCTTTTGTGGGTTTTGGGAGCCCTTTCAAAACCCAAAATGTTGTTGATTGTGGGAGGCAATTCAAAACCCAGTTTCGGTTGTGGGAGCCATGTAAAACCCATTAATCAGGTTATGGGTACCTGAAAAAACTCTTAGCTTTTTTTGAAGGTTAAGGGAGCCTTGATAAAACCCTTGTACTAGTGAAAGGCTTTGGCCTCCTCTTCTTTCAACCAGGTCTCATTCATATCTCTTTACTATTAGGTTAGTTTTTGGTTGCTGGTTGTTTGTGATGTATCATTAGAAGCTATTCGTTTTGGGTTTCGGATCCTAGTAAAATCCAAGGGTTTTGGGTCCCTTAAAAATGTGTTGTAAGGGGTTTCAGGTCCCCTCAAAAAATCTTTATCCTAATCGAAAACACATGTAGTTATTTCAACGGAATGGGTTCTTAGTTGTACATGCATGCACATGTTCCATTCTTGCAAGTCGGTACCAGTTGCTAGGATACTCCATCATGAGGGATGAGAACTTATCAAGATCACTGGGAAGCTTCTACTTCATTTGGTTGGGAAGATAAAACACCTAGGTCATATGTCAATCTTTTGGTTTCCAAGTGGAAGTTTTTCCAGGGCAACGAAGGCAACACATCTGGAGACAGAGAATCAAAGATTTCAAATAAACTTTTCTAATAATTATATGACGAATATTGTATCTTATTGTAAATTGACCGGAATGGTCACATGTAAAAGTTATGTAAAAGACCTACAAGGTCCATGATGTACTACGACAGAATGTCACCATGCAATGTAGCTAATATAAAGAGGAGAGAAATTACTAACATACTAACCCACTAACATCCATGATTTAATTTCCATAGATTAGTTTTCTTTTCCACATGCATGCATGTTCGTATATAATTTTTCAGTTAGTTGATATAATTATGCATTTTGCATGTTAATTTAATTCATAATAATTCATGCAAACATTACTTATGTTTTATTTCATGGACCAATGCATGCATTTAACTTGAAATAGTTGATAATTATGGTTATGTATGTTACTTTACCATCACGTGCACTTTACTCCTATTTTAGTTTTACTACATGCATGATAGTTTCGCATGTTAGACATAAATTGCATGGAAGTCAAGTTCACTTATTAATTAATGTGCATGCCATTTATCTTAAACTTAACATGCGTTAATGAAAATTTAAATTAATTATAATTATGAGTTACTATGATGGTTTAACTAGGGTTAGGACAAGCGGGTCCTTACATTTTGGTATCAGAGCTTAGGGTTTAAACTCTAGGACCTTGAGCCTTCTATGCTAAGACTTAGTTTGATTGATTTTTAGGATACCTAATAGGACAACATGGTACAAACAAGGAACAAAACAAGTAGTAGTGAACCTAGCAATAACCCTAATGAGAGGTTGGATCACATATTTGAGCTCCCAAATTGTCAGGAAGTCCGAATGAATAATATGTAACAGGATATGCATAGGGTTCTTAGTTGGAATCCTAGAATTGAGCTAGCTAGCAATGAACAACCTACTAATGAAGAACCTAGGAAAAAAGAAGTAAGGAAACCTAGGGTGGAAGAGGAAGCTAGGAGATGAAAGATATCAAAAGAACTGGGAAGGGACCTCAAGAAAGTGACCCCACCAAAATTTCATGGAAAAACCATAGGTGATGAGGTAGAAGTATGATCATAGACATGGAGAAATACATTTATCTTAGAGACCTATCTGATGAGACTAGAGCTATATGGGTTGCCTACTATCTTTTAGGTTGTAATGGTGAAAAAGGGTGAATGATGGAGAGATCAAGAGGAAAGATTTTCTTCCCTCCGAGGAGAGATAAAATTTTCACTGCAAATTTCCCTTCAAACACCTTATTCACATTACATATAAAAGGCGGCGGGGGCTGGGAATTCACTACATCCAATCTCTTGGGGCCGATATTGAATACTAAATGAATTGATAATGGGATACAAATGATAAGCTAGCCCCTCTTTTAGAATGGAAGATGATTGAATTATGCTAAGTGTAAAAGTAACAAAGAACTTATTATAACTCAAGATAGAAGTGTGAGATGAAGTTGTGCACTTGGATATGGTTATAATATGTTGAGATGAAGCTTCCCTATGAATTCGAGGAAACGTTATCGGGACCATGCTGAAAGTGTCCATGGTCCTGTGAAAAATCTATGAAATGAAAAGGGTTTTTTTGCCTCTACAAATGGAGTCCAAATCTGCAAACACAGTTGCACACCTGCAACCTACAAACAGAAAAGAGAGGAAAGGGAGTTGGGATTGGGGTTTTGCCTTCAGGTCAAACCCTAGTTTTGGAATTAACCAAATGATTAAAGAAAATACTTGCAAGTAAATGTAAATGAAAGACTGAAATGTAATTCACCTCAAGGGAGATTGTAGATAGAATGTAGATAGATTTGCTTGTATTGAATTGAATGTTGAAAGGGATCTCCTCTTCAATAGTTGAATCCTTGACTTGAGAATACTCAATGCTGGAAAGGAATTCTTTAATTCTCTTGAATGCTTGATCTCATGCCCACCTTATTGCCTAGTGAACTTCTACAAATGGAGGGGGCTGATGTGACTTATATGCTCATTAATTAGGGTAAATGGACTTATTTTTTGTCACAGGCTGACATAGGGAAGGTTTTTCCCACTTTATGCAAAGTCCAATACAGAGATAGGAAAGAGGGGTCCCCAAAATAGGGTAAGGACAAGGGCACAACTCCCCTTTCCTATGAGGAAAGGGGCACCACGCCCCTTTCCTATGCTTCTCTTAGGATAGGAAGCAAGTTCAAGCAGTGCAGAGGGCAGAAAAAGGTAGTTTCTAGGGGTTGAGCAAGTCTTGGGTCTCCAATTAGGCTTAGGGATTCAAATCACCAACATGAAGACCCTGATATGATCGCAAATTGAAAGGGTTGGAATTTTATGACACTACATTTAGTCCCCACTTTAGCAGGAGTATAAGCATACGCCAATACTGTCGATAAAGTACAGGGAAATAAGATTGAAAGACTTCTACCACGTCAAGGAGATAGGATGCACCAAGCCCCCAGTGGACTAAGGATCTTATGACATCGGTTGACAAAGTAAAAGGGAAGATCAAGAAGGGAAAACCATGACTGCAAGTAGAAAGGTTCCCCTCACTATGAGTCATGAAAAAGATACCAAAATTATAAAGCAAAGTTGAGCTCACTAAATAATTCTAAGTATCGAAAAGGAAAATATGAGCGGAGTGTATGCCCCCACATCAAAGAAATCGTACGCACCTTATCTAGAGTGATTTCTTTAAGGTAGGATACACCCAAGAGAGAGGACACGGTGCACATTATCACAAGGATTTAGCCCCTAGTCGAGGAATAAATGCAAGGATAATGAACACAAAACACAAGGTAGTTTTGCCTTCCTCAGGGTCAGTATGTTGTATGATAACTCATGTATATAATATATGTATATGTGCATATAATAATTATCATTACCCAAATAAAGGACACTACCTTAGAAGAAAGGGAAGAGAGAATGTCTTTCGAGTCAACATGAAAGAGACCAAAAGAGATCTCAATACTTTGCATCATCCTCAAGTAGACATTGAGGGAAAAATAGAAGAACAGGGATACACATAGAAGAATAGTCACAAAAGAGAAAGAAAGGAGAGAGAGAAGATCTACAGTGTTGGAATTTGCATGAGGATTGCATTAATGATATGTTATGTTGTCATTGATCTCAATTGAACTAGTAATGGTATTTATGATATTGCTAATATTGTTGTTATTATTGATATTGTCTTGTAACTAGTAGGAAGAGCTTTGAGGAAGATGTTGTAAACCAGTATGTAAGTTTGTAAGTTGAACCAGTAAACCAGTATATGAGGTTAAACCCTTTCTAAACAATGTACATGGTAAACCCTACCAGGTGTTTTTGTTAAACCCTAACCGATCAAGTTTGTTGAAATGAGATCTAATGTTGAGTGGTAATGATGGAGACACATGTGATCATTGCATAAGGATTAGTTCTGATTGTTTCGGTACGTTTGTTTCACTATCTAGGGAAGGAGAAAAGTGGATTGCATCTAATGCATAGTGCGTGATGAGTTACAAAGTTTGATGAAGTGGTGATCATGGAGCGGTTGGAATTTTCTTGAAGAATGTGTATAGATTTCTATGTAAATCCAATGGTCACACTTGAACTGATTTGTTTCTAATCTCTATGAGAGAATTAGGTTTTTCTTATGTTACCGACCTAATTGATTTGTATTTAAGGTCGATGAAGTTGTTTTATTTTGGTGTTGGCAAAGTTGGTAGAAATCAGTTGAGTGTGTAGTTGCCTAACCCGAGAATGGTTCTGTAGTTTGTGTAAAGGTAGATTGAAGCTTAAAAGGATATAATCAAGCAAATGTACCACAATTCAGACAGATCAAGAAAAGCTGTTGTTTTCTAATAATTAAAACAGAAGTGAAATCCCCTAAGCGAGTAAGCTCTAAGAAGCTTGGTTACTTCTTAAATCCTCTAACAAGGTGGTCCATTAGCTTGGATTCTCAAATCCTCTACCAAGGTTACTCCTAATAGGGTATTTTTCTTTTCATCGAGGCATTTTGTAAATCCCTTAGCCATGTGATTCCTAACATGATCAGTTCTTAACAAGACTTATTGTAAAAGCTTTAACAGGCTTGGCTCCTAACAGGGCGAACTTCAGAAGAGTTCAGATAGCTATCTTGTGAGTCTCATCTCACCATGGTTTTTACCTATTTGGGTTTTCCACATATAAATATTTAGATCATATGGTGAATGTTCTTGTTGTTATGATCTTATTTATTGACTTGATTAACTACTTAACTATTCGGATAAGGCATGATAATTGGAACCATTGAGACATTGAATATGTTGACATATGATTAAGCACTTTGATGTTTACAAGATTGAAGTTGTTTACTGTTAACTTGGTATAGATGTTAACTTGGTATTCTTATGAGTATTGATCTTGATAGTGAGAGTTTACTTTGTGAGTAAGAGTTTGAGTTTGGGAAGTTTGTATCAGTTTTTCAAGTTACAGATTCACCCCCCCCCCTTTTAGTAATATACTAGATACTTATTCTTTCATCATGCCATCAATTTGTATCAGAGCATCTCAGGTCTCCTTTAACCTAAATCCTAACAGCTTGAGGAAAAGATCTTGTAGATCATGATGAAGAAAGAAAGTCCGAAGTTCAACAGAGAAAACTATAGGATATGGAGCGACAAAATGAAGATTTGCATCAAGAGTCTTGGAAGTCATAATTGGGATCGTGTATAAACTCAATATGTTACACCTATTGGAACTCTGATTGATGATTGGAAGAAAGAACAACAAGAAAATCATCAAGCATTGGAGACTATTTTAAGTTCCTTGTCCGATGCTGAATATGTAGATGTTCATGGTCTTGAAACTACATATGAAGTATGGAAAAAACTTGAAGAGATTTACAGCAGTGACAAACATGTTAAGATTGCTAAATAGGAGAGTTTAAGAGGAAAGTTTGATGTCATGAGAATGTTTGAAGGTGAGAATATCCATCAATATGGTTAGAGGATAAAAGAGATAGTTGGTGAAATAAAGAGTGTAGGAGGTAAAGTGGAAGATGCCCCAGTGATTAGTAAGGTACTGAGAACCCTGCTACTGGTCTATGCTATCCGAGTTGCAGCTATTCAGGAGCTGAAATCCATTAACAAAACTAAGGTAACTCTTGACTCTATCATTGAAAAACTTACTACTTTTGAATTAAATGGCTATGATGGTAGTGTAGAGAAATCAGAATTTGCATTCAGAGCTTCTGTCTCTAACCCATCTATGAGAAAAAGTAGAGATACTTTCCATAGCTATGAATCTAGATCCAATAGAGATGCTGATAATGAAAACAACTTAGTGGAACTTGAAGCATTGTTGGCAAAATGACCGCCTAGAGGCACTAGCAAATACAGAGGTAAGCTACCTTTGAAATGTTTTGCATGCAACAAGATTGGTCATATAGCAAAAAATTGTCCTAAAAGTGAAAATGAATACAAGAGAGACAAATTCAAGAAGTATAAGGGTAAAGGCAAGAGAGATTGTCTTATAGCGGTTGACAGTGGTATTACTGATGAAGAATCTAATGATGATGCAAGTGAAGATATTTTGTGTGTAGTTATTAAAGAAGAGATATCAGATCAGAAGACACTAGTAGATATTGTTCAACCTAAAAGACGTCAACCTAACCCTCCAACTACTAGAGATGAGAATATTTCTCCTTCAACAAATATTCCTCATCCTTCTTAGTCTTCCGCTAAGTCTCGATGAAATCATTGTGCGAGAGAACGTCAATGAAAGCATCGTGTTTGAGCTCATGAAGTTGTTCCTCAAAACATTCAATCTCCCAAGACTCCAACAGTTCACACAATTCCCTTTTCTTAAAAGAAAGATGTTGAACCTACATCTCCAAATCATAAGTTAAAAAAAACATGGGATGGTTTTACTCCTATTCATTTTCGTGCTCCTCTTTCTATAAATATTGATGAAGAAATAGTTAAAACTATTATTCATGATGGCAATAAAACTCCTAATGCTTCTGATAGTAACTATGAGTATGTTGCTATCCACAAACATTTATCTACAAAGTTTTAAAAGCCTTAATCCTAGCTCCTAGAATCGAATAAAGTGACCTAACACATGAGCATACTCTTTGTTTGAATCTTGTGATAAGCTCCATTTGTTGTGCTTGAGGTTGCTCCTCTGGCATGTTTCCCACCTTCCCAAAATAGTGATCACCAAGATCGAGAGGTGGATGACATGTTATATTAGCTTCATTAGCATCGTAGATTCTCTACCTCTCTCTCTTTTCTTATTATTTTGTGACCATTCTTCTATGTGTATCCCTGTTCTTCTATGTTCCCTAGTAACGTCTACTTGAGGATGATGCAAAGCATTGAGATCTCTTTTGGTCTCTTTCATGTTGACTCAAAAGACACCTTCTATTCTCTTTTTGCCAAGGTGATTTCCTTCTTTTAGGGAATGACAATTATTATATGCACATATATACATATGATATACATGAGTTATCATACAACATATTGACCTCGAGGAAAGCGAAACTACCTTGTCCTTTGTATTTTATGTTCATTATCCTTGGGTTTAATCTTTGATTGGGGGCTAAATCCTTGCAATAACATGCTCTCTCTCTCTTTCTCTCTTGAGTGTATCCTACCTTAAATAAATCACTCCTAAGAAGGCATGCACGATTGCTTTAACGTGGGGGCATACACTCTGCTCATATTTTCCTTCTTTATACTTTAAGTTACTTGGCTTTTATTTGAAATTTTTTGTATCCTTTCTTTTCATGACTCATTGTGTGGGGAACCTTGCTACTTGCAGTCATGGTTCTCTCTTGATCTTCCCTTTTTCTTTATCAATCGATGTCATAAGATCCTTAGTCCACTGGGGGCTTGGTGTATCTTGCCTCCTTGACGTGGTGAAATTATTTCAATCTTGTTTCCTTGTACTTTACCTGTAGTATTGGCGTGTGCCTATACTCCCACTAAAGTGGGGGGTAAATGTAGCATCATAAAATTCTGACCTTGAAATTTTCAACCACATTAGTGAAACAAATCACTAAGTCTAACTGGAGACCCAAGACATGCTCACACTACCTGAACCCTGCATTTCCTCACACCCCACACTCGCCTCTATTGCTTCCTATCTTGAATTAGGGAAAGACAACTAGGATAGGGTTGTGGCACCCATCTCCTCCTAGGATAAGGGCGTGGCACTCTTGTCCTTGCCCTATTTTAGCCCCATTTGCATTTATCCTTCTTCAGGCTTTACATTTGGAAAGTGGGAAAATTTTTCCTATGTCAGTGTATGACAAAAAATCAATCAATTAACCCTAATTGACAATTATATAAGATGCATTCTCTCTCCCATTTGTATAGCAAGAAGTGGAGAAGTAGAGAAGTTAATATGAGTTCACTAAGTGGAAATTGTGATCATAAGTGAAATCAAGCATTTAAGCATTAAAGAATTCAAGCATTCCTTTCAAGCATTGAGAATTCTCAAGTCTCCTTTCAAGGCTAGGTGTTGCATTCAAGTAAAGGATTCAACCATTGAAAAGGAGATCTTTTGTGACATACAATTCTACACATCCTTTCAATCAACTCTATCAACATTTCAATTGCATCCTCTCTTGAGGTGAATTCCATTTTAATCATTTACTTTCATTACTTGCAAGTACTTTTCATCATTTGGTTAATTCTAAAACTAGGGTTTGACCTAAAGGAAAACCCCCAATCCCAATAATATTTTCTCTCTTTTCTATGTGTAGGTTACAAGTGCGTAGCTGTATTTGCTGATTTGGACTTCATTTTCAAAGACGGTAAAACCCTTTTCGGTGCGCGGATTTTTTGGAGGATTGTGTGCACTTTCAACACGGTTTGGACAACTTTCACCAAAATTTGCAGGTGAGATTTATCTCAGCCTTCTACTTCTAATTCCAAGTTCACAACTTCATCCCACATTCATATCTCAAGTTATAGTCATTTCTTTGTCTCTTTTACACTTAGTCTTAAATCGCATAATTCAACCTATTGCATTCTAAAAGAGGGGTTACTTTCACTTTCCAAATTCATTGTCAATACACTTAGCATTCAATCTCTTGAGATTGGATCTACTGAATTCTCTCCCCCTCTTTTAAATGTAATGGGCATGAGAGGTTGAAAGGAATCTTTTGTGAAACTTTCACTCCTTTCATATAGGAGAGAAAATATTTCCTCTTGATTTCTCCATCACCCTTTTCACACCATTACAATAGTATTAAAATGTTAGTAAAAAGATAAGAATGAAGTGTCTGTCTGACCACCCTAACCACAATCAAAGAATAATATTTTTAAAAATATTTTAGATATAATTAGAAGACTCATGTCCGGATGTGACATATATTTTGTTGTTTTTTATATAAATAATTAATTATGATTTTTTAACGACAACTTTTTAAAAATATAAAAAACTCGTATGTCTAACCACCATAAATTGGTCAAAACTTTATGAAATTAATTTTTTTAATCCTAGAGTAATGAAGCATAGCATGTGATGCATGTTTCAGATTAAAAAAATGATGATACCATTTGAAAGTTATAGATATTTATCAATCAGCCTATCAATCAAGAATTTAATCAAAATATCACCACTTTTTGGCCCTTCATGATCATGCAAATACCCTAATATTAGTGTTGACAATATGAGAAAGGTCGTGCAACAAATCAACACCAATTTCTTCCACATTATCTTCATCATCTTCATCCTTCCCTTAATGGCACCTCTATCGTACACTCAATTAGGTCTATCCATCTAACCAAAAATCATTTCAATCAATGTTCACTCGTCGAATTTGAAATTTTCTATAAATTAGGACCTTTTCATCAATCAAGGAATTGAATTTCATGCATTATTACTTTATCCAATTATCTAGAGTTTTTTTATTTTTTTTAGAAAAAGGTGGCAGTGCCAAATTATCTAGAATTCTAGTATCTTCATTTTGTCAAAATAGCTTAGCAATAATCTCCTTTTTGTTTTGCATAATCATGTTCCTAGTAAATATCGTATATCACATCATTTCTTTCATTTTGTATTCTCACTTGAACAATGAGAGTGATATATCTAAATTAGAGATGAAAGGAAGCATTGGTTTTCATTTAGATTAGTGTGTTTGTTTCAATACTTTTGTTGCTTAGTGTGGGAATGATTAGCATGTTTGATTAAGTTTATGATTCACTGAGTTTCATATCTTTCATGCTTTATTTTGATTTCACAAGTCATAAATTTTTCCACTCATAAACAAGTGATTATAATTCTGGCTATATTGTGCTTTATGTATTGATTAGCATATAGTAGGTGTATTAGAGTATTTTCATGGGAAAATATTAGAGTCCTCATCCCATTTCCATTGGCATAAATCTCAAGGACTATTTCTTATTATCTATTTCATTCATTCTTATCTCAAGTGATTTTTCTAGTGGAAAAGTAACCAAGATAAGATCTACAAGTGCAAAACCAATTTGTAAGATTTTAAATTTATAATCTAAAATTAAAACCTTAGTAAATATTAGACAAAAATTAATTAAATCTACCAAAACTTAGTGCAAGAAAATAGATCATATAAATCTATTCTTGCAATTATATGAAAGCAATTTAGTAAAATGTTGTCACTTCCTACAAGAGGGTGCAAATTATTAAAAACTAAAGTATCATTATAAGAGATTGTAATTCAAATGAATAACATGTTAGATGAGTGTAAAATGGTTGACCAAAATGATGAGGTATGGAAATGGGATCCTAGCCAATGGATGTAAACTAAGATCTTAATTGTCAACACAAATCATTGGGGAACATAAATAGGTTGAACTAGTGTCCTAATAGGAAAGTTGAACATTTTAATCTAACTTCTCTTGTTGCAATTAATTTTGATATTGTGAAGTGTGTGTTAAAGATCTATGTTTAATGATAGGAAAATGATAACTGCCAACAATAACAGTAAATTAAAAAAATAAAAGACCAACATTGTAGGTAAGATCTAGAAAGAGGACACAAAAATGAACTTGGGACTACAAATTGGGCTTGAAGGTGTTGGAATAGTGTGATGGACACCATAGTTTGAGGGTGTTTATGGAAATATAATAGAGAAAAATTACAATCATGAGGTCCTATAGGTATGTCTCTCTAAAATTTAGTAAAAAATAGTGGTTGTGCATGATGAATTCCCTAGTCCAAGTATTTTTTTGGCTATTTAAAATTAGGGAATTCTTGTCATAATTTCCTTTCCACTCCTATAACACTCTCTACTAGTAGATTTGAACCCGCACACATGAAAAACAAGGAAGAAGGATTGCGTTGTATAGGATATTGTTTAAGTCAAACCCCATGTTGGTGTTCACATATTCATAATCGATAGGATTGAACTAAAAAGGATCTTTTCTTGATAATGAAAGAGGCTAAAACAATAATAAAACTTCTTGAATTGATAAATATTACCTTAAAAATGAAACTCTTGGCGTAAATTCTCATATATGGCTTGAACTTTTCTAGAATATGTTAATTCATGAGTTCATCAGAGAAACATATTGTAATTGGTCATGGTTGTTATTGCAAATATGTATTCTTAAATGTTTGGCTCCTTGATTGTAGATTTGTGCTCAATTTCCTTGAATATGCTTGATTTATTTCTTATAAGATGATAATTGATAGTTAGAATTTGAAATGAGAGAGGGAGTTTTATTTGTATGCAACTTACACTATTTCAAATTAAATTTTTGGAGAGGGTCAACATTAAAGGCTAGATTCTTGCTACTTATATAGTTGACATTCATATTTAAAATTTTGGGACCAAACCTCCTTGATAGGGGCATTTGGTTCCCTAATCTGAGAAATTTATAAATAACAAATGGTTATCAAACATGATATGACAATACTAATAGAATTTTCCACTTCATGCAATGATATCATTCTTGAGGATGTCCTTCTTGCAAAACATTTCCTTAGATCCTTCAAAGAAATTACTTTGGATTGGATTTTCTCTATCCCTACTAAATCAATTAACAATTTCTCGAAATTAGTTAATAAATGTTTGCAACATTTCAAAGTAATATTTGTCCAAAAATGGCATTAAATAATTTGGTGCAATGTACACAAGGTGTGAAAGAGAAAGTGACAGATTTAATTGGTAGATATAAATTTTGTATTCAAAACTTTCTTATTATGTTTTTGATGCTAATGTTCAAAGATTGTTTTGGTAATTTATAATTACATATTATTGATAATTTTTTTTTTTATAAAATTTTCATCATTCACACACTTGTGCACAACACTTCGTGAAATTCAACTTTACATTAGTTAATATGAAGGTTGTCCATCTATAACTCTACTTGAAAAATCCAAAGAGGCTCCTCATAATTACTAAGTCTTTAAAAAATAAAATAAACACTCATTCTTAGAATAAAAATAAAATACAAGTTGCAAATGCAACACCCCATATTGTAGCTCACTTTCCTTCTGGACCAAAGAAAAATAACTTTACACAAACTTTTGAGTCCTTATATTTTATTATGCTTCAATTACTAAACAAAAGTTTGATTAAACTTACCCCCATTCATCCTATACATACCTCCAATCATTTACCTCCTTTGTTTAACCTAAATGCCTTTTTTCAATTTTATCATACTCTTGAACATGATACTAAGAAATGTATGCATCTTAGAAAAGATGTAAAATGTCTCATTGATTTTAATATCATACAAGTGGATGGTGTTAAATGATAAAGGGAATAAATATATAGCACCACCTAGAATGAAAATTTGCAAATTTTCTCTAATCCTCCATCTTCCCATTCTAAAACTATTGTTGAGGCTAATCTTAATTACATAAACATGGATTATCACACCAACCAAGCTAAACATCTAGTGAACGTGATAGAAACTTTTCCTAAACAAGAGAAATTTAAGCCAAAGACTGAACCTAGTATCACCTTTTACCACAAGTTATCACTTAATGCATGCACTTGATGATCCATTATACATTACTTTTAGGATTAATAGAAAACTCACATGAGGGGTGCTTATTGATTCATATGTATAGTTAATTTGGTTATAGAAGAATAACATTATAGATATGAACTATATCAAGACACTTATGATAAACTCAAAGTATTGATTATAATATATTAAAATTTATGTGAAGAATTGATCCTCACAAGGTTCAATAAACAAAATGCGAAACCAATATTTATATCCCTTTAGCTTCCCAGTTTAAGCTTTCTTCAATTTTTTCTTAGTAATAAAGAAGAAAATGATTATATGCCTCATTCTATATTCTAATGTAGTAAAAAGTTTAATGTATCGGATGGTATTTACAAGACTTGATATTTCCCACACAATTGATGTTGTTAGTAGATACATGGAAAATCTAGGTGAAGAGAATTGGGCATTAGCAAAATGTGTGCTTTAGTATTTTAGAGGTATAAGTGACTATTGTATCACCTATAATGGCTACTGTGATTCAATATGTGGTTATGTTGATTCAAACTTTATAGGTGATTTGGAAAAATGAAGATTTACTTCAAGTTATGTCTTTACTCTTGCAAGAGGACCCATTCGCTATATTTTGAAGCTTGACCAAATAGTTGTTTTATCCATAGCTGAGGAAAAGTATATGGCTATGTGAACATATAAATTGGTTGAAGGGTCTTTTGGGTGAGTTTATAAAAGTGTAGAACAAAGTGATTGTACTTTGTGATATTCAAAGTGTTATCCATTTGGTTAAAAATATATCTTATCACACTAGGACCAAGCATATTGAAATTAAGTAATATTGTGTAAGAAAAGTTATTGATGGAAGGGTAGTAACTCTCGAGAATGTTGATACAATAGAAAACTAAACAAATATTGATAGAAAAGTTGAGGTGGAATTTGACTTCTCTTGGCATAAGAAAAGGTGATGAATGAGAGGTGATGAATGAGCATGGGCAAGTATCAGGTAAATTGTTGTCAAAGTTGAGACTATTAGATAATAAAAATTATGAAAATAATAAAACAAATCTAATCTAATCTTTATCTTTTGGAAAAAAAAAAAATTCTTTAGAGAAAATTTGTAATTTCTTTATAAGAACAAAACTAGTTTTTCATATGTTTTCTAGTGGTTGTTATCTTGAAAGTATTCTACTCGCAATAGCAACAGCTATAAAGTTTGTAATTATTCTCTTTGAGCAGTAAGAATACCAATTCTTTTTCCCATGGTTGTTTCTGTAACATATTGTTCAGATTCTACCATGTAAATTTGTATCTTATTTGTTATTTATTTATTCCATTTTAATCTCAACATTACTTCTTTACAACTAATTTTTACTATAATAGTTAATTAAATTATTCAGGGTTTATGCTTCACATTACAACATTTTGATGGAGATTTTAGAAAATTCGATGAAATTGAAAACAAGCAAACAGAAGAATAATTTAGTATTCATAGAAAAATAATGGAGAAAATGTTGTAAGATGGAAGATTTAAAAGAAACTTGTTACAAAACATTGCATAGGGTATCTACCCAGTCAGCGTATGTAATGACCTGGACTAAATACTCGGTTTGCATTTTTTAGGAGTATTTTTAGTAGCATTTGCTGCCTCATTGAGTTAGTATTTGTTGAGAAAATTCTATATATAAATAGATAGGAACTTCTATTTCAGCGACTTTTCAATCATGGACTGAACCAATGTAGAAATAAAATAGAATTTTATTTTGATGAACATTTAGGCTTAGGGGTTTGGCGAAGAACAACTACAAATTCTTGCAAGAAACAATGCGCATAAATAAAAGCCCTTGTGTCTTGGGCACTAATTTTGGACATGACAAATTCAATGAAAAAAGATATTACAACATAATTCCATAATAGACCAGTTTCTTAGTCAAAGAAGCCAAAGGTTTTGAAGGCGAGATAAATATCTAGCATTAAGAGAGAAAAAAGCAGTTACCTAGCTTTAGATATATCTTACAGATTTGAAATCCTAATGGAAAAGAGAGGGACATTTATCTCAGTTAAGTAGATAAATATGGACTAAGAGCTTCAAAATCTATCAAACGTTATATTCACAAATAGCAAAAAAGAAAAAATGGCAAAGATGCTCCGCTTTTCATTAATAACATCAAAATATGCATATATGAATTTATACAGTCTATTAGATATTGATATTAATTTTAGTGGCACTTAATGAGAAAACATTAAATGTCAAATTGCCAAAAACAAAAAAAAAATAAAAAATTTAGGAATCTTGTTTGAATAGAATTTTGAAATAAAGGGGTAAAAACTTTATTGAAAAACAGACACAAGAATTACAAAGAGAACCAGAGCCCTGAGGCCCCAAAAAAGAACCACAAAACCAGCCCCAGATTAGCCAGCTTCATAACTATCCATGTCCTCAGCAAAAATCTTCTGCAAGTCCTGACAATAGTCCAAGGAGAGATGCTCCCAACCTTCAACTTTCCAATCACTACCATGTTCCGAGGCCCACTTAGCTAGGCAATCAACTGCTCTATTCCATTCATGAGGAATGTGGATGAAAGACCCCTGCTCCATTAAAGAACTAATTTGAAGAATCTAGTGAACAATCCCTGCCAACTGCCACTGAATCCCACATACCTTCTGCTCAGTCAACAAGTTAACAACAATTTGTGAATCCGATTCGCATATAACCTTCCTTCATCCCAACTCCCAAGCATGCTCTAGGGCATAGAGAATCGCAAATCCCTCCATAAAATTATTAGACTGCCACCCTTTATGGATCGAAAAGAGGAAAATCACCTCCCCCATACTATTCCTAACAACCCCACCAACTCCAGCAGGGCCTGGGTTACCACTAGAGGAGCCATTAGTGTTAATCTTGATAAACTCATCCTGAGGAGGTATCCACCTTCCCACCCTTTGAACCTTCTTCATAGCACATCTACCTCTTCTGACACAAGCGGAGGTAGGAGACAACTCCGGCAAACCAAAACCTACTCAAAATATCCACCTCCTCTCTACCCAAAACAAAATTCACCTCACGTTTAGCTTCCACTATCTCCCAGATGATAAGAATGATTCTATTCCACACTTGCTGAACTAACAATCTAACCTCACAAAAGATCCTCCTATTCCTCTCGAGCCAGATCTACCACAGAATGAAAATGGGCCCAATATACTAGACACTCTAGAGGAAGGAGGACAAGATAGGAGGTCTGCCCAAGCTGCACCAAAATTCCACCAGAGAATCTGTGTGAACACAAGGGTGCTTCCACACCCCCACCAGTAGTGCCAAATAAGCATAGAGAAGGGACATCTTAAGAACAGGTGTGAGGAATCTTCCTCCCCATTACCACACAAAACACAAATAGAAGGCCCCAAGAATCCCCGCTTGTGGATGTTGTCCCAAGTTAGGCATCTATTCAAATCCAAATTCCAAGCAAAGCAATTACACTTCGGCCAAGAAAGATTATTCCACACCTGTTTCCACCAGTGTACCTCTCTTCCCTCCAGTCTTCAGTTCAACAGCTTCTGGTATCCACTAGCCATAGTAAAGACACCCTTAGGATTTGGATGCCAAGCAAGTCCATCCCTATCCTTGAGGGAACTATAGTGTCTACTCGCCAGAAAGCCATGCAACTCAGCACACTCTTCCTCCATCCCAGCAACCGACCACTCATTAGGAGCCTTCCACGACTCCAAATCCAGCCACCCACCCCTATAAACAGCCTTGAAGTCACTCACCCTTGACCACCCTGCCTCCAAAAAACTCTGGCATAGATTCTCAAGGTTAGGAAACTGGTCAAGGATGGGGGGGTATCCATCCCAAGAATTGTTCTAGAAAAGGACCTCTTCCCCCCTCCTACAAATCCAAAAGAGTCTTGTCTTAATGAGAGAAGCCCCCCTCTTGAGAGTATACCAGATCATTGAACCTTTTCACTTAAGCGGATATCTAGGGATTTCCTCCATTAGGATCCTCTGCATATATTGGTTGGCCAAAATCCTAGCCCAGCCTTGATCCTGCTCAACACACCACCTCCAGTACAATTTAGCTGCCAGAGCTTTCCCAAATAAAATAGATTGCCTTAAACCAAGCCCCCCTGACTGCTTCAGGCTACACACAAAGTCCCAATTGACAAGACTCCATTTGGAAGAGGAAACATTGCTTGCCCATAAGAATTGTCTGGCCAGGGAATCCAAACCCTTCAAGAACCACTTAGGAGCCACTTGTAGCATACATCGATAAATCAGAAGAGCCTGAACCACCGACTGAATCAGTTGAACCATCCCAACAAAGGATAACCACCTATGAGTCCAGTGAGTAACCTTCGTGCAAAATTTATCCAAGATACCTTGCCATGACTCCCTAAGAGGGTTACCAGAAGAAATAGGGATACCCAAATAAGTCAAGGGCAGAGAGCCAACTTGGAATCTCAAGATAAGAGCAATCCTTCTTTGAATAGCTCCAAGAGTGTTGAAAAAGAGGATAGAAGATTTATCCTCAATGATCATCTGGCCCGAGGTCGCAAGATAAACATCCAAAACCTTACGCAAATTAGTAGCTTTTCTAATCTAAGCAAGTCCCATAAGGGCCATGTCATCAACAAATTGCAAATGAGACTACAACTACAAGTCATTAACCCAACTCCATTGCTAAATAATACCCTGACCCACATTATACTTAATCGGCCTCCCCAGACCCTAAGCCAGAAGAATAAATAAATAAGGGGAGAGGGGGTCCCTCTAGCGAAGACCCCTAGAAGCACTAAACAACTCAGTATGATCTCCATTGATTAGCACAGATAAAGACGTAGACGTAACACAACTCATAACCCATTGGATCCATTCATCAGCAAAGCCAAAACCCCTGAGGATATTCTGGAGGAAGGACTACCAAACTCTATCATAAGCCTTAGCCATATCTAGCTTGGTAAACATAGCTTTTTCCTTGGAGGTTGCCATAGAATGAATGGTCTCCGTAGCAATGACCACACCATCCAAAATTTGGCATCCTTCCACAAACCCACTCTGCTCCTTAGAAATAACATCCCCCAGACACTTCTTCAACCTATCTGCTATCAGCTTAGAGATGATCTTATAAATCACATTGCAGAGAGAGATAGGGCAGAACTGGCCTAACCTGTCAGCCCCATCACACTTGGGGATTAGAGAAATGAAAGTCGCATTCAAAGCCCAAAGCATCTGCTTATTCCTGTGAGAGTCCTAGACTACTTCCAATAAGTCCAGTTTGATAATATCCCAGAAATCTTGAAAGAATTCAATCGAGAACCCATCCGGTCCAGTAGCTTTTCCTTTCCTCATGTGAAAAACAATCCTCTCAAGTTCTTCCAGCAAAATAAGACCCAAAAGCTGTTGATTCATCTCCCTAGTGACAAGAGAAGGAATGCAAGCAAGAACCTGATTCTCCTCCACCAATTCCCCCTAAGAGTCTTCACTAAAGAGGGACTCAAAATACTATAATGACTCCATAGAGATCTCCTACAAGGATAAACACTATTCACCTCTATCATTTACCAGAACAATGATGGAATTTCCATGTCTTCTTTATTTCACTGAGTTGATGAAGAAAGCAGTGTTCTTATCCCCTACTTGAAGTCAATCAATATGAGCTCTCTTTTTCCAGTATATTTCTTCCCTAAGCTCCCACTCCTCTATAACCTTGACAGCCCTATTTTCCTCCCTTAGCAAGGCCTCAGACAAACCATGCTCTCTAATTTCATTCATGATGCCATTCAACACAATTTGAGAAGCTTTTTTTAGTATGAAAAATATTCCCGAAACCTTGACGGTTCCACTGTTTAAGCTGAAACCTGACAAATTGCATATTCTTGGAAAAAGTGTATATAGCAATCCCGAAGGCCAGCCTCCCTTTCCTCCACCACTCCGCTACAAGAGTCTGCAAAGCACGATCCCTAAGCCACATAAGTTGGAATTTGAATGAAGGAGAGTGAGCGACCCGAGCCGAAGAAGAAACCAGTTTGATGGGCTAGTGGTGTGACCATCTCCATTCAAGAATCTCAGAACTTGTGGTCCACCACCCACCAATCCAAAAACTAGAAACTAGAAAATGATCCAACCTCTCTGCAATCCAATACTCCCCCACCCTCCTATTGTTCCAAGTGAACAAACCATTACTAGGCTTAATGTCAACAAGATGCAATGATGATATACTATCCTGGAAAAGGAAAGAAGATGGTTCCAAATACATAACACCCCCCTTCTTCTCACTCAACTCAAGGATGGTATTGAAATCTCTTGTCATAATCCAAGGATGAAAAGGGACCAGCCTTCGCATACAAGGAATATGAGACCATAAGTTCTTCTTACCCTAGAGATCAGTAGGGGCATAGATGTTAGAAAACAAGATGAATTTCCCAGTCTCAAGACTAGAGACAATCACAGATAACAAAGATCTAGAGGCAACCCACCAGATAGGGGGAAACCTTAAAGGGTTCCAAAGACAGGCCACCCCTCTAGAGGAACTAGCTACCCCAATACGCTGACACTCGCCTTGTCCTCATAGCTTCGGCACCAGACACATCATACTCTCCACTGAAAGTTTAGTTTCTAGCAAGAATAGGACATCAAGTGAGTGATTCCTAATCAACTCCTAAACAACTTTTTGTCTAGGGCCACTATTCAAGCCCCTCACATTCCATGAAAGCACAATCATTTTGGAGGATTGGAAAAGTGAGAATCTAGAGTCTTTACTAAACTTGACTCAACCAAATTCTCTCCCATCAATTAGATCTTAACTAAATCCTTCTTTCTGCCAACCTTTGAGTTCTCCTCCAAAGAACTTTTCTTAATATCTTTCTAATGTAGACCTAGGTGAATAGAGGACTTATTACTTTTACCCCCAGCCGAATCCAATTTCAGAGCTATCAAAGAACCCTTCCCCCCAGCCAAATTCATCTCCAAACCAGAAGTGAGTCCCAACTGGACCCTTAGTGGCTGATCCATCTCCATTTGTTGGCTTCCAATCACTTGTAGAGCCTAGGAAGGGTCATCAATAACTCTTTCTGGATCCCCCCCTGAAGCACCTTGGTCCAAAGGGGTTAACCCCGGGTTCACCTACTGCTAACTAAGGTCATCCAAGACCTCAAATCTGTTAAAGGTATCCTCTTCCTGTCTCTCCTATAAGGGCCTCTTTTGTCCTCGATTCCTGTTCTTATTCTTAACCGAGACAAAACCAACTGCACCCACACCCTCAACCAACATAGCAGGGTTTCCTTTATCAACCTCGTCTAGGTTGTGGGCCGGCATCTGGGGTTGGCGCTCCACCGGTTTATATCTAGGGCACTTGCGCTGTAAATGCCCATACTCATGACACAGACGAAACTGAAATGGTAAAGTCTCATAATCTAACAATTGAACCCATGAATAAGAGCCCACACACATATCTATAGCATCTGGAATAGGTTTACTAAGATCAATTTCAACACAGATACGTGCAAAGGTCATTATCTTTCTCCCTAGGGTTTGTGTTAAAGATCCCACTGGCTTCCCAAGAAGTGCAGCAAGCATCCGAAGTACATCCTCCCTGCAACATTCCACTAGAAAGCGTGGTAAACGAACCCATACTGAAACCTTATTCGGGAGCTCCTCCAAAGGGTTAAACCCTGCATGCCAAGGTTTGATGACACAACCCCACTTGGTTGTAAAAATACGGGCCTCCTTCAAAAACCCTATTGTGATCCTCCATGTAGTTAAAACTAACCATAAAGTAGTTGTTTGCCAGTAGTATAATCTTCATTTTTCCTTCAGGAGCCCAAGTCCTCTGTGCCCAGTTTACCAAAAACTGCAAGGAAACCCTCATTCCCCAAAACTTACAATATAGCGAGTGTTTTGAGAAGTACTCAACCCCTTCAACTATCATCTCTGGAGGAATAACCAACCTTGACCTCTCACTATGTCTCTCCAAACAACCATTAACCTTCATAATGCGAGAGCTACCAGCACTAGCAGACCCCGAATCTAAGGAAAAAATATTATTGTTAAAAGTCTTCATGCTTTAGGTTGGAGATTTTGAGCCCACCGCAACATGAAAATCCATGGCAAGAGGTACCTTTGAGGCCTCACCGCCAATACTCGACATTAAATTTTAAAAAGGAAGGAAACCACACCCCAAAGGGGCCCACAAGAATGTACAACACCCAAGACCCCACCCCTCTCAAGCACCATCGAGATGGAGATCCAACCAAGACTCCCTGCCCCACTGGAAACCCTCGGCCTGCAAAAAAAGCCCCATCCACATAGCCTACACCCTCCTGCAGACCACCGCACGACTCCCCACTCCCTCGGCCACTCCTCGCCCTGTGTAGTCCTCCACTGCCCATCCCCGACACTCTGCACACATAGCCACTCACAAGCTATGGCATTGGTGCCCTGGCTCGGCCCTCTACAACCTCTTGCATGCTCAATGCCATCCCCCCTATCCCCATTCTATTTGAATAGACTTTGGCTCCAAGGTTTAAACTTAAATTTATTGAGCATTTATGTGGTTCTCTTGAACAGTCAATTTTGGTCAATCTAGATCAAAATTGAAGCATAAAGTTGAAGCAACCCCGATCTATTTGAGTTTCCCAAGGTCTCAACTAAACATGGAGAAAAACTTACCCTCAAACACCTATTTGATACAAAAAAACCAATCATATCCCAATCTTTTGAATACGTGAACTTGAAGAAAAGACTACTCTCCTTTAAGCTCTCAAACACAATTCTAACAAAACATATTCTAATTTATTTCTCCATCTTTTAAATACACATCTTTGAACTAAAAATATGAATAAAAACTAGTAATAAACATACTAGTTTCAGTTCTAGAAACCTTTAGATATAATAGTCATAATTTAAAAATAAAATATTTAGTCAGATTTGTCAACCAAATATTTTTTTTGTGATAAATGTACCTCCGATAAATGGCAGTATATCAGTTAAATCACTTATAATTATTTCAAAAATAATTATACCGTCTGATCAAACCTTATACTGTCTGGTTACTTTAGTAAAAAATCCCTGTACTGAAGCTTCAGCCGAGAATATGATGATCTTCATTTAAATTGTCAAGGCATTGTGTACGTGCACTCCAGAATGAATGTTCTCCTTATACTGTCTGGTTATTTTAGTTTGGCTAAGTCAATGTCATAGGTGAAATCGATTTTAATAGATTTTTAATTTGCAGTAAAGTTGATTGTGAAAGATTTTAGTTTGGCTAAGTCAAAGTCATAGGTGAAGTTGATATTAGCTTTTTTAATTTGCAGTAAGGTTGATTGTGAAAGATTTCTCATTTATTGATGAAATTGATTGATTATAAAATGATTTCAGAAAAAGTGAAAGTTTAAGAATAAGATGGAGGCTTGGGAAGCCCAAATGGTTGGCCTTAATAAATTTCATGTGCAAATTTTGCATAGCTCTGCGCTCACCCTCTCTCTGCTCAGAAACGTTTTGAGGACATGAGAAGCAGGAGGCTAGGGACCTCTACAAATTCCTGTCCAATGAATAGAACAATGCTATGGAATTGTGGAAATTATCAGATACGAAAAGGTAGTAGTATTACTAATCACATGAATGTGATTAATGTGCAGATGATTAAAAGTGAAAAGATTCACTCACTTGCATTTTGTTTTACTTGAATTTCAATGCAAGACCTTATTTAGTCGGGAAAAATTTTGTTTCCAAAATTTGTATTTTCTCTTATTTGAGGAAAGTCCAAAATGCCAGACATGGTTACGGAGTGTTAGCGAAAATTATATTTACATGTGAATAATTTAAATTGATGGCTATATATATTAAATTATTTAAGGGATTAGTTATTAAATGTTTAGAGGTAAAGCACTCGGCATAAATTGATTTATGAAAAATTTAATACAAGTTATTAGTACAGTTAGGTTATAAATTAATAACATTTAACTAGTTGTTTAAAAAAGAAAAAATGAAAGTGAGAAGTTTTTCTACCAAAACAACTATTATTCGGTATAATTTAATAACATTTAATTAGTTGTTAAAGAAACCAAAATCAAAAGTGACATTTTTTTCTACCAAAACAACTATTATTCAGTACAATTTAATAACATTTAACTAGTTCAAAAAAAAAAATCAAAAGTGACATTTTTTTCTACCAAAACACTATTATAATTTATTAAATTAAATTATATTATAGATGTAAATTTTTTATTTAAGAATATTAAGAAAATTAATTATCTTCAATTTAATTATCCATTTTTTATTAGGTAAAACAGGTTTTTTAAGATATCATTAACATTTTGAACAATTCAATTTTTAAACTACTAGGTAAAAAATAATTTAATTTTTAAATTGCTATGTATATTGACATACATCATAGTCAATAAATTTAAATAAATAGTTATAAATTTCAATATAGATGCAAGAATATTGTAAATAAATAATTATAAAAGTAACTCTTATGCCTTTTTCCTTTTCTTTCTTTCCCAAAAGAAAGAAACATACCTACCAAGACATGGAGACACTAGCAATGTATGCAAAGTTTACACTACAACCTTGTTCATTTAGTCATTAAAAATTACCTATTTTCACTTTATTATTTATATTATATAATTTTTTAATTATTAATAGTTATTTTATTAAGATCAATTAAAATTAATATTATATAAATATAATTAAAATAATATACAATCTTAAAATAATAATTAATAATTAAATTTAAAGTTAATTTTATTATTATAATTATAATTATGTAGATTTTTTAATTAATTAGGATTATATTCTTAAGAAAAATATATATTTTTAGTATAATGTTTATATTATATAGTTTTTTATGGGTAATATAGTGTTTTCATTAATATTTAAATTTTAGATTTAATAATGTATTCATGTATATAACTGTAAAATTCAAAGAACTACAAACCCTAACTGCCCTTCCATACACTAAACCACCATATCAATATCTAACACATTGCAACATTCTCCATATCGACTGACTTCTCTATTCATAAATACATGAAATATACCTTGACGTCATTACTAAGTTGGCCATTTATACAAAATTACAAAATATCAACAAAATTGGAGACACAGACATATACGGACAATAAAAACCCTACAGAGTATCCACAAAAAATTGCCCATTTCCCTTACAAACTATTTTTTCACTGCCTTGAGGGGTCGATTGATGCAATAATCTTTAATTTTGAACTTCATATGAGCCTTCCCTTTTTGCTCCTTCATCGCACCAACACCATCTCATTCCAATCTCCTTTCATGGAGATAATGTTTCAAAGCCTCCTGCTAATATGGGCATCAACTTTCCTTTCATCTATATCACTTGACTCACTCCATCGAATGAAAGGTTGAAGCAGTAGATTTTAATCTCCAATTTTCAACCAATTGCCCGCCAATGCTATGACACCTTCACCTAGGTGTGCCTAGTCTAGAATCAACCTGAAGCGAAAAGTCCATTCATCATCCACACATTCCTTTAGGACCCACTGAACATCCTCCTTGCTTCCTAGCTCCAACTCCCATACCACAAGCAATGAAATTATATCGATATTAGTTCAATATTGGTGGTGTATTCTCATAAATTCACAATTTTTCCTTTCTAGTATCCTTTTCATCTATTCTTCATATTTTTCCTTACCTTTGTCAATACATTATCTTACCTGCATCCTTTTCGCATATCATTGATTCCCTAATCTTTATACTAGTTATCTTTTATATCTAGAGTTTTGGTCACTCATTTACTAAATATAACTTTAAGAACCCCTCCCCCCCTCAAGAAAAGATATAAATTCTTGGTGAATATTTTATTTTTTTAGAAATAAAAAATTCTATTAAAATGAATCTTTCACTTGTTTTCAAAAAGAAATTAGTTTTATTAGAGAATTATTTTACATCCCAAAATTTATATTAAAAATCTTGGTGGTTTTTTGTCTTGAAAATTTCCCATAGAAATTATTACCTCAAGCTAAGAATTGTCAATATTTTATATCACATTTAGGGTAGTTTTTTATTTTTAAATTATTAGTAAATGGAACAAACCATAATTCTATCATGTTAACCATTCTTTTCTAAAACCTCTTTACTTGATTCCCATTGTTACAAATGGATTTTCATGGTGGGTATTCAAGTTTTATAGTATTTCATTTTCTTTCTTGTTCTCTTTTACTATTCTTTAGTGTTTTTTATTTATTTTAATTAATAAAAAGATACAATTTTAGATTTCCAAACCCTTTTTCCATGATAGGAAATTTTAGGTCTATTCCAAAGTGCTTGCAACTACCCATGCATATTATTCATTTATTAAGCCCCTCTAAACCCTCCTACCACAAGTTGGACATATTTATCAAGGATTTTATTTGATCCTCTTTATATCTAGGAAAATGATTTCATTGTGCCACCTAATAATTTTATTGCCTTACCTATGATTCTATTGGTCTTTGTTTAATTGATCCACACAAGCAAGTTTTATTTTTATGTTTTAAATTTTGATTAATAAAAGCGGGATATGCCTATACTTTTACATATCCACAAATTGACACCTAGGGTGCATGACGGATGCACATCTAGCAAAAAAATCCTCCCACTAATACAAAGAGAAAACCCCGTAGGGACAACCAAGAACCTACAAAGAAACTTAAAAACCAACAAAATAAGAGCAAGAAAAATAGATCACCTAGAAAACGAAAAACAACTAAACCACCCATGAAAGGCACAAAGAGATGGCCAACTACATGGGGAATTTTCATCTTGCCATTCCTCGCATAAACTTAGTAATTTGTCAGAAAATGACATCTCTATGGAAGAACCAAACCTAGAGCCAAAAGACACTAGAGAATAATCTAGAGTAGCTTTAACCAAGGACTCTATGGGTTTGACACTTGCGATCATAGTCTTAGTCCACTTGTGCTTCTTCTCCCTCTTCTTGTTAAGCTTAGCCTTAATGGTCTAGATAGCCTGCAGAGAAGAGTTATGGATGTTGGCTGAATTCCTGTAGACTAAATTGGCCTCCTCAAATATAATTTTAGGGGCCTCCTAGGATCACCTAATATCTTCCATCTCCATTTTTTTCCCAGTTATTTTAAGCTTAACATCCAATTCATTGATTCTCCCATTCACCTTGTCCCAATTCTCTGTTAACCAACAAATTTATTAGCTACCCTCCAAACTCCATCCTAATCTAGTCCCTCAATCTAGGTATTAGCCCTAACTTCAACTTCAATAGTTTCCTCCAACTTGTTTATCTTCCTTATCTCCCCAAAAAACCATTTGAACAAATTGTCTTGCCTTTGCGCATCATTGTGAATGTCCTTCATAATCTTGGTGAGGACTTTGATCAAGCTTGGGGGCTTAGTATTTGTAGAAGGGTGAGGGTTATCATTGTCATTAATATTCTTGGTAGGGGACCAATCCGAGCCCATATTTCTAGAGGATTCTGATTCATCAAAGGAAATGGAATCAAACTTTGGGTCGTCAACAATTTCCACATCCTTATGTTCCTCAAATTGGGGTTTCTCAACAAGGTCCTTTTCGGAGGTATAAATGGCTTTGAATTTGTTCATGTGTGTGGGGTTTTTTCTATTAGGCAATTTAGGGCGCAAGTGGGACACTTCAACAAAGATAGATGGGGTGATAATGAGGTCAACAAACAAATTGCAGTCATAGGTGGACCTGAATTGAATAGTGGAGATCCCACCAGAGGGTGTTTGGTCCAAATAAAAATAATAAAACCTACAAATAAGAATTTTTTGAAGGGGGGGTTTCTTTTAGAAACAACCCTAGACATAGATTGAGATAAGAAAGATAAAACCCAATAAGAAAAGTTCATTCTTACCCCATGGTGCAGGTAGTTCAACATAAGGAAGAGCTTAAGGTGAAATATCCTCTTCCTACCATTGAGCATGAAATATTTCATGAAGAGTAGGGTAGCCTCCTTCCAAATACTCGAGAGCTCCTCACGATTGTAGCCACTTTACAATTTAGAAACCCCTTCACCAGGTTAAAAGAATCGGTCAAAATCTTCCTTATTATATTCAATGAAATTTGGAAGACTAAAATTTTTGTAAAACCATAAAAGATCCAAACACATAAAACCTTAGTTCTACAATCAAGAATCCACCATACACCAATGAAGAACCTAAAACATGCAAATCACAACAAAATAGAAATATTATACCATTCACATGCTTAGTAGGGTTTGATCTCCATTATTTCCTATCTCCATTGATCTTGTTTGATATATTTTATCTCAGATTTAATATGTGCACAAGAGCTTGACAAAGAACAGATTGTGGTTGTGTTGTCGCTTGATCGCAAGAAGGCTTAGTTGCATAAAGTGTTGGATTAGGGTTATGAAAGGATGAGAGTATTCCCTTATATATAGAACACCTTAAAAAATAGATGGATAACATTAAGAGATGAAAAGATAAATGGTCAGCTAGGATTAAATGGTAGGTAGATAAAAGGATAAAATAAGAAGGGGGTAGAGGGAAAAAGCTAATGAATTATTTAAATAAATGAACATCCATTTAATTAATAGAGGAAGTGGGAGCAATTAAATAAATAAAATATTTGTTTAATTTATGGAATAGATAGTTTAAATAAATTAAAATATTTATTTAAATAGGCACTAGAAAAAGATAGTGAATTAATTAAATAAATAAAAATCTATTTAATAATTAAAAGGATGAGGATAAAATAATTAAAGAAACAAAATATTTATTTAATTAGGTTAGGACAATTTTAGGTGTCTACACTTATAATTCGGCTTTACTTTTTTGGGAAAGGTGATGCCATCTAGAGCAATCCAATAATTTTTGCTATGGTTTCCTCATACACCACAAAACTAATAATACCAATCTTGGCAATGCCATTGTTCTAGGCTTGAAAAAAGGTCATAGATAATTTGGGGTTATGATCTATCATGCCCTCATATAAGAGTCTAGATTATCTTAAACAACCTTGCTCTAAAGTTTGCCATTATTTTTTATCTCAAAGCACTCATCGGATTAAATCTGATTCAAATATCCTCTGATCTTTACAAACCTAGAGGCCAAAATGTGAAAGGAATAGGTTTGATAGCAACAATGGTGGACACCTATAGAAATGAAAACTCGCCACCTTAACCAGCTTGGAAATGATAGGGAAAAACTAGAAAAAATAAAAAATGTAATCTTGGGATTACACATCATTAATGGGCATGTCATTTGAAATCATGACACAAACCTCAATGGGTACTTCATGCAATTTGAGCCAAACTTTCAAATTATTAACCATCGTGCCTAGTCCAGCTAACTTCCCTACCACCCTATTCCCCTCGCATCACATGTGGAAAAATCTTACTTCATCTAAGGTAAGGCAGAGGGTGCAATACTTTTCGATGAGAAGAGAATCCTTTAGTAGAGCCTAGCCACGTCATTCAACATCATGATGGTTTTACGATAGTCACCTTCAAAAATGAATTTTCTAATGCCCAACTCCCTTGCCACATAACACCCATTAAAAATGATGGTCACTTCATCCATGCTAGAAGTTTAAACACCAAGGTTTATTTCATAAGAAAAGGTCAAGTGGCAACATAGATCCCTAATCACACCACCCCCTCCTGCCCGACCTAGGTTACCATGGGAAGATTCATCAAAGTTAAAATTTACCCAACCAGTGTTGAGGAGGTCCATTTAATAATATTTATGAAACCAACCAGAGGGGCTAAGAAACTACAAAAAGTAGGTTCTAGGTCCCATGATCTAGCAATTGCTTAATCCATAGGAATGGGCAGTGAGAATGAGCTTGTTTCACAAAACAACTCAAATTTTCTTTGACATTTGAAATTTAATTCTATTGGATAGGTCCTCCCAGCAACACTTTTCTCCATTGAAGATTTTGTTATTCCTCTTTATCCATAAACACTAGCTAGTGTGAAAGAAAGATTGTCTGCAAATTTCAAGAGATAGGAGATGATTGAAGGGCAAGCCACTCAAGAGATTATCCTTGGCCACAAAGTTCCAAACCTAATCCAAAGAAAACATACCAATAATCTTTTGTCTAACATTTCAGGAGAAGGGACAATGAAACAAGAGATGTTCAATACTTTCTTCCTCATTTTCGCAGAGCACACATCTATTAGCAAGTTAAAAACCCTTCTTCATACGATAATCCAAAGTAAGGATTCTTCCATGGAAAAAAATCCACCAAAAGAAACTGATGTTTGGAAAATTAGTTGTCCTCCAAATAAAGTCTCTCTTAAATGTGGGCAAATGGGAAGGAAAGGCAAGCTCAAAGCCATATTTAACTGTGAAGTTGTCATCCTTTGATGGAGCCTAGATTAACATATCATCTTCATCTCTTCTATAAAATCTATTGTGCTGAGGATTCTAAGGAGCTTAATCACAACAAGTTTCAAAGGTTGAGGAAACTCAGTGACATTGAATTTCCACTATATAGGGTGTGAAAAGGGGACCCAATAATCACAAAGGTGGGTTCCAAATCTTGCAAAAAGTTCAACCTCAACCAAAGCACAAATAGGGTGGAGGTCAAGAAGCATGGAGGAGATCCAAGGATCTTTCCAAAAGCAAATGGTCTAGCCATTCCTAGGTTACCAAATCAAACCTTTAGAGAATAAATCCTGAGCCTTTAGGAGATTATTCTAGATAGGAGACCCTCTAGTTAGAACATTCAGATACAAGAAAGATAGTGTTCTCTCATTCAAATACTTACTAAAATAATTGATGTCCACTTGGCAGCATTAGATAGAAGTCTCCAACCAATCTTAGCCAAAATCGCTTCATTAAGGGACCTCGAACCCCTAATGCTCAAGCCACTAGCATGTTAAGTATAGTAGACTATCCCACATTCAACAAGGGACATTTTATTATGTTGTTCCACACTATCCCAGATGAAGAACCTTTGAATTTGATCAAGTTTCTTAGCCCATGGAGCCGGGATGTGGAAAAGAGAGAGGAGGTAAACCAAATTACTCTCCAAGGAGACTTGTAGGAGTTGACGCTTACCAACACTACTCAGGGTTGCAACTTTCTGACTAACTAATTTCCTCTGAATTGTCTCCAGAAGCCCTACCCAAACCGAATTGTCCATTTTTATGTGTTAAGTTGATAAATGAGTCTTGGATAGTAATTAGGCCTATAAAAATTTCCTTGAGAATTATATTGCTTCTTGTGTTCCTCACTGAGAAATTTTTAAGAAAGGGGTGCATTTCCATTCCATCATCATTATTAGTAAATGTATGGAAATTTAAGACACCTTTTGTTATTAAAAATGTATAGTCGGCTTGTGAAGCCATCATGTCATGTGCTATTTAGAATGGGATCACATTAATGACTAGGATATCTACCAATAATCAATCGTTTTAGTAGTTTCATTTGATCATTTGCTAGAATTGACCCCTTGCCAAAGTCTTGTGAGCTTATGATTTGATATTTTACAAGCATGAGATTTACACTATTTTAGACCTCTTTGTAGAAGCACTAAGAATTGGCTTTCTTAGCTATCTTTTAATTCTATATATAGGGTTTTTAGTCAATAATTTAAAAAAATTCACAAAATTCTAGATTTGGTACCACTTGATATGGTTCATGATGTGAAAATTAATTTAACCAAACCTTGATAGAAGAATTATAAATAGTATCTCAATAATGCTCTTTGGAACTACAATTCCTTTAAGGGATATTGTTGGAATTTTCCTTAGGTTACAATGGTTCCAAAAGTGAATTTCAATTGGAATGTCTTGTTGACTATACTTAAATTGCACCATTTCTTTCAAATAGTTTTGTCCAAATCAATTCAATTTTCTTGTGTCTCCTACATAAAGGCCTCGTCATTAGAGTAGGTCTTATCCATTTGGGTGTTTCTAATCACTTGTATCCTTTTTGTCAATATTTAGAAAATATCAAACATCTCTTTTTTAGTTTTTTCTATGACCCCAACTTTTGTGAAGCGAGACTCATGACTTTTTTAAGAGTCTTTCTCTTTCCATATGCTTTTTTTAAGTGATTAGTCCATAATTCCTATGAGATTTACCCAATTCTAGCATGCTTTAAGAATGGTGATTCTCTCTATAATATAGAAAGAAATTTTGCATTCTTTTCAAGATTTATTATAGAGACTTCTTCTAAAAATAAAATCAATTGTATGATGTAATGCTATGTTACAAATATAGTTCCAAGATAAAAATGTGGTTCTAAACATTTCTCATTCTAGACACTCATAGAGCACTAGGTTTATATTTTTTATATTATTGTCCATGCATTACCTTCTCTTGTCAATGGGATGCTTTCCATCAATATTGGCATCATCATGTTTATATAAATAGTTTCAAATGTGTTCCTTATGGCTCCCCATCACTAACACCATGACCAATTTGTCCAACCACATAGCCAATCTTCTACCTTGTAGGGAAACCATGAAGATTATTTTTGGCTTGACAATATGAATTTCCCCATCTAAACCTTACTATTTATTCTAGAAGAAAAGAAAGAAAAAAATGATACCAATATAGTTTAGGAACTCATTGATCTCTAAAAATGAGACAATCTTTGACTTTTAGAGATAGTCTACAAAAAGACATCCAACTTAATTTAAATGATTCCCATGTTCACACAAATACAATATTATGATGTAAAAATCTCCTTCAATCAAGTATGAAAGAGACATAAATTAAAAATAGTGAAGATTTTTATATTTAAAATCATGAGAAAACATACTTCAACCTGTCTAAATAAATGTAACAAATAACTTCTTATAAAGTGTAATACTATTCCCAAATGTGTTCTCTCCATAGTGAATGAAAGTTCTTTCTTTTTCTTATATTTGGTTTTTAAACTTTCCTTCAATGAGATGCACAAAATCATTGGAAAAACATAATTATGTCGAGAGGCATCTACAATGACATGAAAATGTCCGTAAACAAAACTTCAATTTTTAAACAATTTGACATGCAAATGTCAGGTAAATGCATGAAATATTTTTGAAACTCTTGTATACTACTAATATTGTTCCTAAAATTCTCTTCTATTATAAGATATCTCTCAGCATAATTTATCAATATTTTAAAAATATAGATATACTAGTATTATACATTTTCATAAAAAATAATGGGTGGGAAAAATTCTCTACTCCTAAAGTCCATGTAAGACTAAAGCCCATAGCATAAGAACGTAAACAAAACCGCTAAATGGTGGGAGCAGTAGCAAAGGGGAGGAGAATCCCATTTCTCTGATTTACATCATACATCAACACGATCAGAGATGTCAATGATAGGGTCGAACCCATATACACACACAACAATTTACTTTGCCGGAAGAAATGAGGTTCTCCCAGGATGACAGCTTCGAGTACGAGCTGGGAAACGAAGATCTGGTTGGGCAGCATTCTTTTTGAAGGACCCACCAAAATAGCAGGGACTGCCCTCGTCAATCCTTCCCACAGAAGGTGCCGCAAAACTGTTAAAGCTTTTCGGGATCGCCTTCTGTTGTGATATAGGAGATGATTTACTCCTCTGAGAAGCTGCCCTAACGAGCTCAGCAAATTCATCATCATTTCTAAGAGAGGAGCTGCTGAAGCTCTTTGGCAGACCAGCAATAGAAACACAAGACCGCTGTAATTAGCCCTCCCCGCACACTCAGATATGCTTCTCATATAAAAGTCTCTGGCTTTGGCAAGGTATCGAAGAGGGCACAAAGCTTTTATTCCTCTACAGAATGATTTAACTCGCCTCTTTTTGGAAACGTCACTGCTGGCTCTGCTATTATTGTCGCCTTCCATAAGAAATCGATTAATATGAAAAACTCTGTTAAAGCCTTTCTACCGGAAACTGAAAGTTTGCAGAAGAGTTTGAGAAAATAATTGAGTGGCTTCTTCACGTTGCGATTAAAGATGAATCCGAAGAATTTTTATGCACGATTTATAATTCTGAATGGGGATAGGTAAGAAGCGCGTGGAAGAAAAGATCAGCGTAGTATCAGCCATTCGACAGGTCCCTTTTGACGTTGTCAAGCTTACAAATGAAAAGGATGAGCAGGTAGCTAATCATATTTGACAGGCTACTGCGTTACCACCAAGTTTTGAGCTCTTTTAAGAGTGGAGTGTAAGAAATATAGTTAAATATATTACAAACGTGTTTAGTTTAACTCACAATGGAATTTAATATAAAAAGTAAATGGTCATTAGGTATTTGTAAATATTGTAGTGGAATTCATAATGGCATAAAAATAATTTGTTTATATAGTAAAATAGTAATGTAATGGGTGAATTACATTGCTGACCAGATTTTTTTTTTTTTTCATTTCTTAATTATTTTAAAGGTGTATTTTTAAAAGTTGCATCACCTAATTTTAAAATGAACTTTTGATTATTCATACTAAAATTCTAGTTATAGAATGTAATTTAATGTTGTTATATTATATTTTTTTAAAAAAAACTTGCAAAATAGGTTTTTGTTTTATCTCTAATAAAAGTTTATTAATGTCAATGTATATTCCACTATGACAATAATGGGTAGAGTGCAATGGGAGAAGTGTATTGACTAATTTATCTTAAATTCGACATTATACATAATATTTTCAAAATAGCTCAAAAATTATGTCTTTATGTATGTAGCAAATAAATAGGTCCAAATAAAATCAAACAACTTTTAAGTAAATAAACAATACAAATTGATATCACTTACATTTTTTACATAGATGTATTTAAGATATCTATACTAGTTATGAATATTTGTAAATTTTTTGGTTTGACCTTCTTATATTTCTTTCTCTAAATATTTTTTAATGATACACCAAAAAAAGAGTCTAAATTTGTGGTGGGAGGAATATTTTCTTTTTCTTTTTATTTTTTCATTGGAAGGTATACTTTTCACTATATACAATTTAAATTAGTTAACTATATAAAATTTGAGGAAACTTTAAAATATTCATTTTTAGTTATATAAATATTTTTTTAAACATAATTTAACCTCTAAAATTTATAACTAGTGAAGAGAACAACCATATTGTGCATATGTGTACAATGTCTAGATATACATATTTAGTGTACATGTGTATGTGTATGTGTATGTGTATGCGTATGTGTATGCGTATGTGTATGTGTATTTGTAATTGATTCACAAGTTGTTACCATGGGTAACACTTTTTTTATTAAGTAAAATAGAGAAAAATATATGCCTCAAAGTAAAGTGATAAGGATTTTGCATTGTTAATCATTCTCACTGTTATCATCTAGAATGAAAAAGAGACCCATCTTAAGTTTTTGAAGTGTCCCAACTATAATAAGGATAGTAGAGAAAGATATTAAACGGATAAATCATTATAGTCCTCCATGTTGCATGTCATTAGACCTAATATAAATAGCTTATGACATTATCTTAACTCTTCACTTTCCTTTAAATACATTACATTAAACATACTACTAATGTCATTTGTAACTTACCACTTTGCGTCTAATTACCTGTTTTTATATATTTTTTTGAATAATTCGATGTTTCAACAACTCTTACTCTTACAAATAATATTTTTTTTGAAATGTAAAAATACCTTTTAATATATCTATAAATTTTTCAAAATATACATCTTTTAATATTTTAATCATTTTTTACATTTTATATTTTATATTTATTGAAAATAGGTCATCAACACTAAAATATAAGGCTGATTATCTTGTAAAGGAAAAATACTAAAAATTATTTAAAAAATTTGAAAAAAAAATTGATGCACTAGAGAAAAGAGTCTATGTCAAGATGATATAATTATTTTCTAATTTGGATAAATAATTTAAAAAAAGGTCACACCAAATGGAAAGAGTTATATTTTAGTACACACAACTAAATTATAGTTTTTACTTTATGAGAAAGTATATTCAAATAATTTTTTTAATTTTTAAAAAAATTACGAACATAAACTACACAAAAAAATATCCATTTTATTCATTTACATCATTTCAAAATTCAAATTCAAAATTCAAAACATATATTTCACTTTTTATTGATTCAACTTAAAAAGTTGAATCAACATTGGCCATTTCCTTTATAAAAGTGTGACACAAATTTGTACTTTTACCTTTTAGCAAGAGCTATGTAAATGTTTTCCTATAGTTAATTTTGCATATATATTCCTTCTCAAAATATTAATTATTCTCATGAGAAAAAAAAAATAAAAATTTAATGAACATGTCCATCAAATGACTACCTTCCAAACATGTACAATATCATGTTTTAGTAGTTGAGGGGATGAACATGTTAACAAATCTAAATTTATATTGATAGATTCTATTTATAGCCCCATGGTCTCAAATTAAGTGATTCACTAATCCTCTAATTTTAATAGGGTTTCTTTGAAAGATATATTTTCATTAAAAGTTTACCACTCTAAAATGTCACTAGTACATGCCAACACCTGCAACTACAAAATTTTGATTTAAAGGAGCTCAAGAGAGGATTTAAATTTATTTTAGCATAGATCCAAAGAGAAGAAATATTCCCATGCTTCCTTTAATTCTATAGACATCCCTTCTCTAAAACACTGTCTCCTAAGTTGTATTTTTAAGTGGATTTCTTGGGAAAGGTTTATCTTATAACTAGTTAATATTGAATAAAAAATTCATTCTTTAGTTTTTTATACTATTATAGACATATCCATATCTTATTGGTTCAAGTGGTGTGTAGTACCCGTCCTCAATCAAACACTATTGAACCTAGAATTGACCATGGTTGACCTTATTAATAGCCCACATAGATGGTTGAAACACTATGTTAAAATGCTTTGATTCAATACGATGGACTATCTTGGTCACGTGGTTGAGTGAAGGTTGACCTCCTTATGGATGGTTAGATATAATTTTTCTATGCATTGTGTATATGTCAGGGGTGTGAGGATCCTACCCCAAATCCATCATAAGAATATCTTTCATTTCTGTTATATACTTATCTTTCGATATAGAACCTTGATACATTATGATCATGATACTATTTGACACATAATCTTCATGAAAACTAGTGGCTATGATGCATTCCACATTATGCTTGATTTCAGTACTTATACTTGGTGATGTTCTAATCTTTTTATGTATTCTTATTTGGTGATGGTTTTATATGATTTCATTGGTGTTGCAATGAGTATATGATCATATGTGAATTGTTGGGAAAAGTATTTAAATTATGCTATATAATCATCTTACCTTGCAGTGCATATTTTGATGCTATGTGTTTGACATGTATTTCCTTGCATGTATATATATACACATATTATTTTGGATCTACTTATGTGTGAATTGAGATGTGCTGGATATTAATCCATGTGACCATGAAAATACATGGGAGATCTAGGGAAAAACCTATGTTCGATTGTGAAACCAAGGGTTGTCTATTTGGAGAGACAACACCTCATTTGTAATGTGTTACCTTCATATAAGTGAATGCATGTGTGTGTGTTCAATTTGTTAAATAGTTAATTTATGTCACCTTGAAAGGGCATGTCTAGTGTATTTTGATGTGTTGTATTTTATGGTGTCACTTGACACTTGTAATGTGATGTGAGTTTGGCATGTGACATGTCCTTGAGAGGAAAACGTGAGAACCAATGTATTTTAAAACCTCATTTAGTTTTCCCAAAAGACAACTTGGTTAGGGAGCCCTTAGAATGGTAAAATCAAGTTTGACCCATAGGTAAACTCTAGGTGGGTTTTTAAGGGGTCAAACTAACTCCTATAGTTGAGGTTAAGTCATATTTGAAGGCCCACTTGACATACCTATGGGTAAGGGAACTTTTTGGGCATAGAATCACTCACATGTGATTGTCAAGTCACTTCAAAAGTGACCTTTTCTTGATGCATGAAAATCAACTATTAGAAGATTGAGTTTAGGAAAGACAACCTTATATTCTTGTCTTTGTATGCACTTCTTTCACCTTACACTTACCTTTTTAGTTTCCTCTTTTAGAAACCTTGTAAGAGGGTTGGGAAGACCAACCTATGAGCTCTCACCATCCTTTTCCAAGGAAGTTGGAAGATGTGAGAAGAGTCCTACTTAGGAGGAGAAAATTTCTAACTTAGATTTTATTACCCACTCTCCAATCTTGGAGATCAAGAGTCTAGGATGATTTGAATTTAAATTTTAGAAGAGAAATTAAGCTAAGGGAAGGAAGATTATAGCTAGTTGGACTTTTGATTTGCTTGGGTTGGAAGCTCTTCATCAAATCTTCATCACCATATTTCATTTGCTGAAGTTTAGGTTGGTGCATGTCAACTTAAAATTTAAATGTATTTTCTTGTTGTTTTATGTCTAAAAATGCAAGTTTGTAAGTGTATTTGTGTGTGATTCATGAGTTTGAGTTATTGTGATTTGGATATGTTGTTGTATCTTTTGTATGCATTTCATATGGTTCTATGTTCATGGGAGTTAAGACCACGCTCACTCTTGGGAGGGAAGAGTAGTCTTGGGGTGAAGGGAGTTTGATAGTCTTAGGGTGTAGAGCTCTCTTCAGGAAGAGAGGGAAACTTTGATTTGGGATCCTTGCTGCATTTTTTTTGTTTCTATAAATTTGGGCACCATAAGGAGGGTTTGGGATGTTTCCCTTTGGGGTTCATAATGGGTTTTGATTTGCGTCATGAGAAACCAAGAGAGAGGAGAGAAGAAAAAGAGAGAGAGAGAGAGAGAGAGAGGGGGGGGGGGGGGATTGTTGTTTATAATCAAATTTAATGGTTAATGTTATGGAGGGGTAAAAGTACAAAGTTGTGTCACACTTTTATAGACGAAATGGTCAATGTCGATTCAAATTTTTAAAGTAAATCAATAGAAACTAAAATATATGTTTTTAATTTTAAAATGATGTAAACTAATAAAATTTATATTCTTTTGTCTATTTTATGTTTGTAATTTGAAAAAAATTTTAAAAAATTATTTGAATGCAATTTTTT